>NC_041382.1:109941311-109944247 GCF_002162155.2 Triticum dicoccoides
ACTCGCCTAAGTTCTCCCGCTAAGAGACTTAGCTGCGGCTGCGGTCAGACACTCGCCTAAGTTTGAAAAATCCTACCGAGTGGAGAGCAAACCTCCCACTCGGGGGCTTAGCTGCAGTCCAGTACTCGCCTAAGTTCTCCCACTAAGAGACTTAGCTGCGGTCAGACACTCGCGTAAGTTTGAAAGTCCTACCGAGTGGAGAGCAAACCTCCCACTCGGGGGCTTAGCTGCGGCCCAGCGCTCGCCTAAGTATTTAAAAATCCTATCGAGTGAGAGCAAACCTCCCACTTGGGGACTTAGCTGCGGCCCAGTGCTCGCCTAAGTGCAGACACAACCCAATCCGAAAGGACGATGAGGCGCAAGTCGACTGCTACCTTCGCCTTCGGAGTTGCGCCGCAAATACAAGGTTATTTCGAGTGAAGATCAAGTTCCACTCGACGAATCAAACCATGAAGGTATCCAACGAGAAATCAAGTTCAGATAAAGCCTAAAAGGTCCCAGACCTCAAAGTACTCGAGCCCTCGGCTCGGCGGAGTTTAACTGTTACAAGTCCACTCGGCATCCCGAGGCAAATTTAAGGCAGAGTTTAAATGGTTACAAATCCACTCGGCATTCCGAGGCAAATTTAAAGTTTTCACTCCTCGGGAGGAGGACTGGAAGGGGCGATGAACTCATCCAAGTCGATCCCGTCGGCAATACGGGTGGCAGCAGCGATGAAGGTCTCCATGAAGTCTTGAAAGCTGTGCTTCCTGGTATTGGCAAATTGGATGGCCGCCAGCTTTTCTTCTCGCGCCTCCTTGCAATGGACGCAGACCAGTGACAGAGCGACATCAGCACCACATCTAGCAGAAGATTTCTTCCATTCCGCCACTCGACCTGGGACTTCGTTAAGTCGAGCCATCAGAGACTCGAGGTCGTTTTGAAGCGTCGTCCCAGGCCAGAGTGATGCGTCGATCCGCGACATCGCAACTTTCAGCCGAGCCAGATAGTCAACGACGCTGGCAGTACGAGACTCCAGACGGAGCACGTTCATTGCAGCCTCGTCCTTCACGAGAGAGTTAACAGGGTCCAAGCCTGGTTCCACTCGAATGGTCTCCTCTTCAAAGTTCTGGCAGAATTCTGCAAACACGATTCAAGAGTAAGACGGTGGCCGTACGCAGGCTCGACAACTACAAGACAGCCGGGTTGGAATAA
The DNA here is from genome assembly GCF_002162155.2 of Triticum dicoccoides. Lineage (NCBI taxonomy): Eukaryota > Viridiplantae > Streptophyta > Magnoliopsida > Poales > Poaceae > Triticum > Triticum dicoccoides. Next base: position 109,942,506 of record NC_041382.1, read on the forward strand.
TTACCTTCGAGCATGACAAACAGCTTCTTGGCGAGTCCACCGAGATAAGCCTCCAGATCTTTTACCTTCCCCGACAGCTCACCCGCCTTGTCGTGCAGCGCCATCTTCTCTTTCTTCAGTCGACTGGTGTCTCGATTAGCTGCCTCGAGAGCAGTCTTCAGTCTGGAGTTCTCCTGTTCAAGAGCTCCGACCGAAGCCAGTTTCTCTTCTGCGAGCTTCGTTTTGCTCGAGGCCTCCTCCTGTGCCTCTGCAAGATCTTGGTCCTTCTTCTTCAGAGCTTCCTCCAATTTATCTGCGGCGCATCGAGTGGAACCAACATCAAGAATGGACAAGAAAGAAAAGTCACCCGTTAAGAATGGAGAACCTCACCAGCCATACCTTTTGCTTCTTCTTGCGCCTTCTTCAAGTTCTCCTGAGCAAGCTTCAAGCTAAGGTTGAGCTGGATCTGCTGATTCTCCAACTCAGTATAGCGAGCTACAAGTTCGCAAGATTTCTGTAAAAAGGAAAATCAGTCGACAGACGTCCAAGATAAGTTGCTTCCGAGTAACTAAGAGACAATGATGACGTTTCTAAGACCACAGCCGAATCAAAAACATTCGACAGTAGTCTCGGGGACTACACCCAGTGGGTGCACTCAGCGTGCCCCCACTGGTTCGACCAAAAAAAAAAGTCGACTACCCGCAGTCGACCGGATACAATTCCACTCGACCTGGCCCGACCAAACCGAGCGAAGAAATACAGCTACAGCAACACAATGTAAAGACTACAGTCGACTGCCAGCAGTCCACCGTAGTCTCGGGGACTACACCCAGTGGGTGCACTTAGTGTGCCCCCACTTGTCCGAAGGATTGGCAGACACACCCAGTGGGTGTACAGATACAGATACAAAAGATCTTCGGAAAAGAGACTCTTCAAACAGCATATCATAACAGACCAAGTGTCGAGTCGACTGACCTGGACGTTGCTTTGAAGAGCCGAACTCGCGCCATAGGCTGCTTGGCTGGCCTCCCGAGCCATCTTCACTTGCTCCATCATGATCCCTGCCTGGCGTATAGCCTCCTTTGCAGCAGCCGCTTGGTCCTCAGGGATGGGGTACGCAGCAAAAAGCGAAGGTGGATCCACAGTCGACGCCGAGGGCCGCGCACTCGCCATAGGAACGGCGAAGGTCACAGAAGCCCGAGTGGTGTCACCACCATCTCGAGCCACGGCCTTGGACGCCGGAGCGGATTGGGGGGTCTTGTCAGCCGACGCCCTCTTGTGCCTCCTCACTCTCAACGGACCATCGTCATCGTCATCCTGGAGGTTGATAACATGAGGAGGAGCTACAAGGAAAACATTCAATCGACCAGAGCAGCAATAAAGGTTCAGTCGACTCAAAGGCAGGACGTCAGCAATCGTACCAGGGTTGGAGGTAACAGCGTCCTCCATCTCTTGGTCGTCGTTCCTGGCGGAGACCTCAGAAGTAGCACGCTGCAAATCTCGAAAGTCAATCAGTTGGTTCAGTGAATCGACCAAGGATCCGTCCATGGTCGACAAAGGAAAGCAAGTCTTATTATTACCCGGAAATGGTAGGAACAGCTATCTTCATCTTGGGCAGAGCCTTGGGCAGCTTGGATGGCGTCGCTCGTGGATGCTTGGGAGCCTTCCCAGTCGGCGGAGGAGAAGAGGTCCGAGGGCGTTTCGACGACTGCCCAACAGGAGCAGTCGCCTTGCCGCGTTCCCGCGCTGGATCGTGGGTGAGC
>NC_041382.1:109944526-109957923 GCF_002162155.2 Triticum dicoccoides
GGAAAACAACAGACAAGACAAAAGTCAATCGACCCACCCAAAGAAGACCAATAGAGAAAACAAGACTTCAGTCAGAAGCATAGGGACATACCTGGTCCATGTCGTACGAGTTGTCGAGTGGAGTTACCCTCCTGGCTCCTCGGGGGTTGTCCTTGTTTCCTGTGATGCTCGACAGCCACCCCTCCAGCATCTCGTCGGTGACCTCCTTCGGGTGGATCCGAGTGGTGTCGTCGAGCCCCGAGTATAGCCACATCGGGTGGTCACGGGCCTGGAGCGGTTGGATACGCCTCCGGAGGAAGGCCTCCAGCAGGTCCATACCGGTCACTCCCTCACGGACGAGCTCAACCACTCGACCGGCCAGCACTTTGACTTGGGCCCTTTCCTCTGGCGTCACTTTCAGAGAAGCAGGTTTTTCAGCTCGGTCGAGTGAGAAAGGGGGGAGACCAGTCGACTGTCCTGGGGTCGCCTGGTCCTGGCAGTAGAACCAGGTCGACTGCCAACCACGGCCCGACTCCGGGAAAGTGATAGATGGAAAACAGCTCTTTCCCCTCGTCTGGATCGCCAAGCCCCCGCACAACTGGATCACCTGCGTCCTCTCGTCACTCGACTTGGCCTTCTTGACTGATTGGGAATGGCAGGTAAAAATGTGCTTGAAAAGTCTCCAATGGGGGCGGCAACCCAAGAAAGCCTCACACATGGAGATGAACGCGGCAAGGTACACGACGGAGTTGGGAGTGAAGTGATGGAGCTGCGCTCCGAAGAAATTCAGGAAACTCCGGAAGAAAGGATGAGGCGGCAGAGAAAACCCGCGGTCGATGTGGGTGGCTAAGAGCACGCACTCACCGTCGCGGGGTTGAGGTTCGATCTCCCTCCCTGGGAGACGCGCAGCTTCGTGGGGAATGACTCCCCCCTCGACCATGTCGTCGAGGTCCTCCTGCCGAATCACTGATGGCATCCAATCCCCCTGGATCCAGCCTTTGGGTAGAGCGGTCCTGGAGGAGGATCCGCCCCGAGCGGACCTTTTCTCTTTCCCCGCCGCCGCCGCCTTCTTCGCACGCTCCAGAGCGGAGGTCTTGCCCTTCGTCATCGTCGCCGGCAAAAGTCTCGCACGGGCCTGCTGCGCTGGGGCGAGAACGGAGGTGGCGGAAGGACTTGCGAAGGGAGAGAGGAAGAAGAAGAAAGCAGAAGGGGGCGCACGGCTTGGAAACCCCGAGCCGGCGATTTATAAGGGACCGCTTCCGAGTGGCTGACTGGTAGGCCCAGGCTATCCAGTCAAATCCCGCAGCAGACGCGCGCGCAGTACGTGGCGAAAAAGACGATGCGGGGATCGAGGAGCTTCCGCTTTATCGCTTCCAATTACTGCGGCCGCTCCCATCCCGCGCACTTCCCAAAATCCGAATCCCGCGACATCCGCGGGCCATAAAACAACTTGTCAAAAAAGAAGACCCCGATCGCGCCGGCGCTCGGTATGTCACAAACAAAGAAATTCACTCGACGAAAGGCCTGGAATGGATCAAGGCGACTGAAAAAGGTTGGCAACGTCATCCGTGACGATTGACCCAAAACGAGGCGCTCACATAGCCCGAAGAACCAGTCGGAAAGATCTCCAACTCTTTCCCCACTCTAACCTCGACCCATTCGGGGGCTAATGATGAAGACATGTACCTAGGGTAGGGACACGGACCCGACCAAAGAGTCCTACCCTAGGACACCCCTAGAAGTCACCTTTCAATCGACTTGAAGGTATCTCACTCGACGGGTTCAAGACACTCGACCAAGAAGCTATCACTCGACCATGAAGCCAACCACTCGACTGCCAGGAGACCTAAAGTCACTCCGCAGGCAAACGGTCGGCTGTTGAGTAGTCTTTATGATCATTATAGCACTTTATTAGGGACGTTACCAGAAACGCCCAACCTTAAATGTACCTTAAACCCTGCATTACTGAGGGCGGGAGGGGTCCGGCGAACTCTATATAAGCCACCCCCCTCCTCAGTATGAAGGGTTCGCACCCCTGTATCCATACACGCATAATCCAGTCGACCGCCTCCGGGCTTCGAGACGTAGGGCTATTACTTCCTCTAAGAAGGGCCTGAACTCGTAAACCTCGCGTGTAACAACTTCCCAATAGCTAAGATCTAGCCTCTCCATACTCACCCCCCCTACATCACTGTCAGAGTTAGAACCACGACACCACTTTCGCTGAAATTGCTCCTGCCGTGAAAGCCAGGCACTGTAGATTCAGCGAAGGGTCGATCGTGGCAGCACCTTGCTAACTCAACATCTGGAATTTTGCAATGGATCAAATGTGTAACCACACGTCAGACGAACTAGTGGAATACTAGTAGTACAAGATCTGCACAAAACACGATGAGTAACAGTATAAGCACATCCACGCCGTAGCAGGTACGCCACATCGCCGGACGGTCAAGGGTGGGAGTCGGTGAGGAACAGGAGAGTAGAAAACAGAGCCTGGAGACAGAGAAACAGAGTAGAAAAACAGAGCCGCACGCGTCGGATCACATGGTTCTCCAAATAAACTACGCACCACTCCGGTGAACAAGTGATCACATGACGATGTCTTGAGCATACTATGCTTCGAAGCCATTGCCAAACCCCGAATCTTCCCGCGTGATAATCCAAGAACGGGGGAGTTTCAGTAGCATCGGATCTTGCCCGCGAGATTAGGCTGGATTTGGATACGCCCTCCCCACCTACCTACCCATGCAGCAGCCTGCAGGGGTCAGAGGCTGAAATTAAACCGCAAGCATGCGTGCATGTTCTGGTGTCTGCTGATTAATCAACGGTGATTTGGTAGAGGCTCAGGCCATGCTGAGTTCAGGCAGAAAGATTAACAATGTCCGGAGCAGGACCACGCACGCGCCGGAGACTTGAAGCGGCCACCGCGAGGCGATCGCGTTCATGGATCGTGAGGATGCGCAAGGCGGCGGCGGTGACATGATGAGATCTGTCGAGCTGGAGCACGGGCGGGACGCTGCACCTCACCGCCGATCGGAGCTGCCGACGCGGCCATGCGGTGCATGCACAGGCACAGCTTGCGCACGAACCGGCAGCGGCAGCACTGCGCGATGAGGTGGGGAACAATGGAGCATGACCGGCAGCTGGCTGAAACCGCGTTTGCCGTGCCTCCGTGGGGCCGCACTGTCGCCGGGAAATTTCATGGAGAACAGGGATGGAAGACGAGGACGGGAAAAGGAGGCCAAAAAAAAAAAGAGGGCGACTGTCGGACCGAAAAGTCGTCTAGAAGGCCTTTTCCATGGCCTGCCGTGAACTGGGCCAGAACAGCAGCAGGAGCAAGTCAAGTGCGGCCCATGGCAGGACAGAATAAAACGGAAAATAGAGAGATAAAAAAAGATGGAGTGTGGCTGCTGGGATTCGAGCCCAGGTCTCCACGGCCACAACGTGGAATTCTCACCACTAAACTACAGCCACAGCTTTTGTCTGTTTCTCAGACGCTTATGTAGATATCCTTGCCCAGTGCTTACTCCTTCTACATAAAACACCAGCGCCTAGCATTGCAATCCGACATATTTTGTCGTCGCGCCTCAATCGACCGTCGTCCAGTGACACAGATTTTTTTCAACATATAATTTCAATACCTATCTTCTCGAAAAATATCTAGCATCGGTCGCTCATGAAGGTTAAGCTTGAACGTAGGCGCAACGTACTTTTGTCACTTCAAAGGGCCATAGCAGCCATACAGTGTTACTCTTATAGGACGATGTTCTTATAGTACCTCGTAAGTTCCTTGAACAAAGCGTCTATGCTCCTTGTCTAACAAGGATTTAAGGACGCGTCTAGCGAGCGGCAGGGCGCTCGCTAGCGCTCCGCAGCGGCTGCCATTTTTAGCAAGTTTATATTCTCATCAAATAAAAAAAGAAAGATTCTTTTCTATTGTAAAAAAGATAGAAAGGGCATGCAGCATGTTTTTAATTACGGATTGGAAAGCAACCAAATGTGAACACATTAATTTAAAGTTCCTTTTCATTTTAAAAGCCATAACTTTAGAACCAAATATTGAAATTAAGATTCGCTTTCACCGTTGGAGCCCTTACGACGTCCTCTTCGAAACTAGATCATGCATGCGTATGTTTCGATGAAATTTTTTGTGTGCAATTTAGTACCTCGTTTTGTGCAACTGCCTAGTAGTCGATGTGCAACTAGCAGACCATGGATGTGCAACTTTCCGCCTACCCCGTGGATGTGCAGTTTTCACTAATGTCACCTCCACCCCCTCAAACTACCCCTTCCAGTGAGATGAGCAATTTCGTCCGTTGCTCGGGCCAACTACCTAGTAATTGACGTGCAACTTTCCGCTTGCCCATGAATGTGCTTTCACTATTTACTGCATCCGCCAACTTTCTATTAGTGGTTGTGCAACTTCGGATACTGCCACGGCCAACTGTGTAACAGTGATTTGTAACTTTATCCTATACATCATGGATGTGTATTTTCCCTGCTAGCACATGGTCCAAACCACCCCTGCTAGTGAGATTCGCAACTTCCACACTCTATGTATATGTAACTTTTCACAACCCTCATGAATGTCAATTTTTTACCATTCAACTGTCCTTGCTTGTGAGATGTGCAACTTCGTATGTTGCTCTGGCCAACTACTTAGCAGAGCATGTGCAACTCTGTTTGTTATCCCCGCCAATTGAAAATACGTGTGCACAAATAGGAAGGGGAAGGAGTTGCACATTGACTAATATGCAGTTGGCTTGAACAATAGACTAACTTGCACAAATCGCTTGCAGGGGAGGTGGGAGTAGGGTGCACCGATAGTGAAAAACGACGCATCCACGAGTAGGGAGGAGGGTTGCACAACGACTACTTGATAGTTGGTCGGAATAATAGACTATTTGCACATCAAAGCTGTCATGGTTGCTACATTGCAACCTCATGAAAATTGAATCATGCAGATTCAAAAATTGATTTTGAAAAAAGTTGCACGATATAATATTAAAGTTGCACAATACAGTACTAAAGTTGCACAATATAGTACGAAAGTTGGCATCGAAAAAAATTCGTCGAAACATGCCCATGCGGGATCTAGTGGCAAAGATCTCGTCACGAGGAATCCAATGATGAAGACAGATCTGAATTTCGATGCGTGGTTTAAAAGATATGGGTTTTTTAAAAATTGAAAATATGAAATAAATACACGTTGATCTGTTTTTTCCATTCACGTAGTGGTATAAGTCTGATCGCAGTTAATGCCATCAATCACATGCACTAAGAGACAAAATATGTCCATGCATGCATTCAATAAGTGAGTGAGTCAGCGTAATATGCGGACAAGAGCCGGCCGCTCGATTCGTCTAAATAGTGCGTAAGCACTTTTTGAATTTCAGGAAGATTTAATCAATCGACCGAGAGCAAAGTTGGATCTGAACAGACTAAACTAGTTCCTGTTGTATTTACCATGTAGGAGACTCCTCAACAAAAGTGTTTTTTTGTGACAGCCTTTTTTTTCCATCCAGGCTCACGCCCCTTTTCATTAACTGTCTAACAAAAATGTACTGTACATAGTTCACAAATAGTATATACTGAAGACAGTAACAAATATGAGAAGGGAAAGGGAAGGAGTGAGTTGGAGCATTAGCAGAAACCTATTGTGAGTGCTCGATTTCAAAACACCTACTATAGGGTAGAAAGCTGCCAACAACATAACACATAAAGTCTACTGCAACCAACTAAATCTACCAACAAGCATCAAACCCAGTCGTTGAAACCAAAATGATAGGATGAAGAACATCAGCCACCAGCCTACAGATGAAGATCTCCATTTTGTCTTCAAGTATTCATCGAGCTTTGGATCATCAACCTCCTCAACGCTTTAGCACGACCAACCAATGATGCCGCAACTCTAATCACATTCTCTGCACTAGTCTGGAATGGAGCACGATCATTGACCTTTAGCAAACCCGTCAACTGCATACAACAACGCAAAGTGAACACAACCTCCAAAGGTACATCAAACAATATGTCCATCGAAGGTTTGCTTTCTTACAAGTACACCAGATTACCAACAGATAGGAACAAGACACATCATGTAAAATTTCTCCCCTTGGGGAAGAAAATGATGAAACCAGGCAAACCTAGTAGGGGCAACAAGAGGCCCCCAAAACAATGCCCAAGATACTCCGAAAAAAACCGATGATTTGAACATGTGAAAAATAATTGATTTTTCACAGTCATTTTTCTTCTCCAATGGCTGCCGCAGTATATATGAAAACAAGGTTGTCATGGGCACCTTCTCTGGCAGCAACTTGAGACCTTGACCACGATGCCGCGAAGGAGGAAGTGATGCAGCGGGCAGGAGATGAGTCGTTGGTCGACGAATGGCGTGTGAGTGTCGGACGAAAACCGCTGATATCCATTGAAGTGTATGACTACGTTTCCTTACCTTTTCCCAACCAAACAAGGAATATTATATACTTACTGTAACAGAAAAACTAACGAAAATTGGTTTTTCCTGAAAAATCCTCCGCAAACTGGTTTTCTAAAATCTCATGTATAATTATTGATATCCAAACAACCGCTTAGAGCGACAAATAGCCCACTTAAGCATATGGTAAGCTCTCTTCTTTTACCTTTTTGGGAAAAATGCCTTCCGTGTTTTTCCTTTTTTCTCTCGAATGAAAGCTTTGATGAGCATAAATATGGACATAAAGTAAATGGATCCCATAAAGGCTGGCATTAATCAATATGATCCTAGCACCAGAGGATGCAGAACTAGCAGCCCATGCATCAAACTTCTTAACTAATTTGGCATTCAAAAAATCCCAATCTATATTTTTCAAGGTTGATAATGTAAGAGGAACACTCCCAAATATTTCATGGGAAAGTTTCCATGTGGCAACCAAACAAGTTTGCATATAAAGTGTGAGAACTTACCCATCATGTGTTGCTCCTGTAGCCAGCGACCACCACAAACCTCAGCGGATAATCCATCCTTGACACCTACTGTTCGAATCCCCTCGCTCTCTCCCTCCCCACGATTTCCTCCATCTTTGCCCTGCTTAGACCTGTCCTCAGGCCACTTCACTTGGCGGTACTATTTCAACGAGTAGAGTAGTAGTGGAACCACTAATGATCATATGTATTTTTCTTGAGAAACACTAGTTACAACGGAGATGCACACATGCTCACACCACCACACACACGCGCACTCAAACAACACCTACAAAAGATCGAGCCAAATATACAGAGCTTTAAAATTGAAGAAGTCATCACCGATGCCTCACTATCGACTGAAACGCCGCCTCCCACTGAAAGAATAATCCACATTAATGAGGAACCAATGTGTCAATCATTGGATTTCATCTGTGTTGGCTCGAGGCTCACCATCCTCATAACCATCCAACCACTAGTTGGTTCTCGGTTTTTTGTGTGTCTATTAGTGGGGACTGATTTTTTGAAGTGCTAATAGAGAAAACATGCATTTATTTTCCTCGCCACCACAAAAATCACTTCACCAACCCTCCTACACCCTGCAGCACATGCTTCTTTTTCTTTTTTGTACAACAGGTAAATGATCAACACAAGCAAAACTCCTTAATCAAACTCAATAGGCAAATGATCGTAAAAGGCTACTACTACTCTACCACCATCAAGGTCACTGCTATAACTGTCGATGGAGCAATGATCATCATCATTTGCATTGCGGGGATGTTACTGTTCTTCTGGGAGCTCGGCCTTAGGAAGAAACGCCAGTCTCTTAGCCGGCTGCCATCACACACATTGGAATCTCGACATCCAAGGTCTCAGCTAGTAGAAACCACCCATCATCAGAATGTTCTCTTACCATGGACCAGATAAGGCGGCGATGGGGTGCACCCCGTGGAGCAGTGTGCGGTTGAGCTTTGTGCGGGAGGCTGGTGAAGGAGCCCCTGGACACGAGCTCGAGACCAACGATGCCTATTCTCTCGCCACTGATGCCTATGGGACGTGCCCGATCCATTCATGCCCTTCATGTGCTCCCTCTCCCCCTGCCTTCACCCCACACCCACGCACCAGAGAACGCCCTTGGCCATAGGACCTTGTCCACGGGCCTCACTGTGATGCGATGGGTGTCTCCACCAAAGGAATTGTCGGATCACGCTCGGAATCGAGATCGGGCTCACCTATTTTTTCTTTTAATATTCTTTTTTTGTACATATCTCATATCCATACCATGAAATTGAAAAATTGAAATACTAAGACCCCGTCATCAGGAGCTCCTATGTGGCGCTCTACGCACTGGAAAGAGGCCCCTCGCGCACCCCTCCCTCCGCACCCTTTTGGGCCCGCCCATGTACGTGGCGGGACACCCCTACTTTTACATTTGTTTTTTCCTAGTTTATTTATTTTGGCTTTTGTATTTCCTTCTGTTTTGGGATTTCAAAAAAGTTCCATTTTCTAAAAAAATGTTCAAGAAATCATAAAATGTACGTGGATTCAAAAAATTATTTGTTATTTAAAACAAATGTTTGGATATTAAAAAATGTTCACAATTTTAAATGAAATTTCAGAAAATAAAAAATGACTTCATTTTGGGAAAATGTTTGCATATTCCAAAAAATGTTTGTGAATTTGAAAAAATGTTTGTGAACTTAATTTTTTTCAGAATTCTAAAAAATCAAACCATGTTCATGAATTACGAAAAAGTTCATCGGTTCAAAAAAATATTCTCTGATTTAAAAATTCATGAAAACAAAAAATGTTCGTGCATTCCAAAAAAAGTTTGTCAAAACAAAAATAATTTGTGAATTTTAAAATTTGTTCCCCAAATTCAAAAAATGTTTGCTGATTAAAAATGTTCACACACTCAAAAAATATTTACGGTTTTAAAAAATGTTTGCAAATTTGTAAAAAATTGTTCGTGAATTTGAAAAATGTTCAAGATTCATAAAAATGTTCGCGAATTTGAAAAGATGTTTTCAAAGATAAAGAAAAAAAAGGTAAAAAGGAAAGAGAAATAAAAATAAGAAATGAAAAGGAAAAACAAAAATGAAAAAAATAAAGGAGATAACAAAAATGAGAAAACCCAAAAAAGAAAAAAAATGATCTTATAAGGTTGTAGAACCTTCCCAAAACCGGACATGAGTTGGTTAGGCCGACCCAAAGTGTGCCTAGCGGTAAGTAGCAACGTACGCGTCTAATCTCTATCTAGCATGGTACGCGCCAAATAGGACTGCCCCATCATCGTCCTTTCGAACGAATGGGACTCGTCATCCTCATCTGGGTCGAAGCGCCCTTTCCATGCCATGGGACGAAGAATTGATCTTCGTTCCAAGCGTGACCGAAGAGCTACCCTTCCTTCATGCCTTGGATGAAGAGTGGGTACCAACGCATGTGGCTATCCCATATACACGAGAGCTTATCCGAGTGAAATCATCACGCCATCAACACTACATCGACGACACAGATCTAATCAAACGAAGAACCACTTGAACCGTGCATTGTGGAGGGCAGGTTTCCCTTTTTAATCTATAATAACCACCGTAAGGCCTACATCATGCTTGATGATTTTTTAATTAATGAGCATATCTACTAATCTAGATGCTGCCTATCTAGACATTGTCCCTTATTCTATTCTTGTCACTGGTCGCGCCCTCCATGGCCCGTGCCATTCGTGGACATGAACCAAATATTGTCAGTAACAATATGGTGAGGGGCGATGTCTAGGATGTTGGGGGTGTCTAGATGAGTAGATGTGTGTGATTAATTGATTTTTTTTCTCAACTAGCAAGCTGTAGGCTTGTCATGGTCAGTGTAGATTGAAAAGAAAAAAAATCATCCTCCACGGTGCACGGTTGAAGTGGTCCTTCGTCTGAATGGGCTCTCCTCGTTGATTCGGTCCTGCTTGCGCTAGGGTTTAACTGGAAGGATCTCTGGTGTATAAGGATGGTAACTTTACGTGGGTGGATGTTGGATGCTAACTCTTCCTTCATGGTAGGAACGAAGAGCAGCTCTTAGGCGACGCGAGGAACAAAGACAACTCTTCGGCCCAAAAAAGAATGAAAAGGGCCTCTTTGGTCTAGATAAGGGTGAAGAACAGCTCTTAGTTTAGGAGAAGGACCATAACACCCACAATGCGGCTATATCTCCCACGTGTTGGGGCACGACTTAGAGGCATAGCCGCATGGTAGGTCTGTCGCAAGAGGGGTAATCTTTACACATCCCATGTACTGAATAAGAAAGGGATAAAGATTCGGCTTACAATCGCCACTTCACACAATACATAAATAGTCATACATCATCCAGAATACAATCAAGGTCCGGCTATGAAACCAAAATAAAGAAAGACAACCCCAAATGCTAGATCCCCTATCGTCCTAACTAGGCTCCTCTACCGATCATCCGGAAAAGAAACATAGTAATGGCCCGAATCCTCGTTGAACTCCCACTTGAGTTCGATAGCGGCCCCTGCACTGGCATCATCGACACCTGCATCTGTTTTGAAGTATCTATGAGTCACGGGGACTCATCAATCTCACACCCTCGCGATCAAGACTATTTAAGCTTAAGGGTAGGAACAAGGTAGTGAGGTGGAGCTACAGCCAAGCACTAAGCATATATGGTGGCTAACTTACGCAAAAGAGAACGATAAGAGAAGCAACGCACGGTCGAGAAGCTAATAATGATCAAGAAGTGATCCTGAAGCTACTTACGTTCAAGCATAACACGAGACCGTGTTCTCTTCCCGGACTCCGCCGAAAAGAGACCATCACGGTACACACGCGATTGATTCATTTTAGTTAAGTTAAGTGTCAAGTTCTCTATAACCGGATATTAACAAATTCCCATCTGCCCATAACCGCGGGTATGGCTTTCGAAAGTTCAAAACCCTGCAGGGGTGTCCCAACTTAGCCCATCACAAGCTCTCACGGTCAACGAAGGATATTCCTTCTCCCGGGAAGACCTGATCAGTCTCGGAATCCCGGTTACAAGACATCTCGACAATGGTAAAACAAGACCAGCAAAGCCACCCGATGTGCCAACAAATCCCGCTAGGAGTCGCACGTATCTCGTCCTCAGGGCAACACCGGATGAGACAGGCTACGAGTAAAACCAACCCTCGAGTTTCCCCGAGGTGGCCCCGCAGGCGGCTCGGTTCGGACCAACACTCAGAGGAGCACTGGCCCGGGGGGGGGGGTTAAAATAAAGATGACCCTTGAGTCTGCAGAACCCAAGGGAAGGTATATGGTGGTAGGTAGGCAAATGGTAAAACCAAGGTTGGGACTTGCTGGAGGAGTTTTATTCAAAGCGAATTGTCAAGGGGTTCCCATAACACCCAACCGCGTAAGGAATGCAAAATCAAGGAACATAACATCGGTATGACGGAAACTAGGGTGGCAAGAGTGGAACAAAACACCAGGCAAAAGGCCGAGCCTTCCATCCTTTACCAAGTACATATATGCATTAAAGTAAATAAGATATAGTAATGATATCCCAACAATATCCATGTTCCAACATGAAACAAACTTCATCTTCACCTGCAACTAGCAACGCTATAAGAGGGGTTGAGCAAAAGAGGTAACATAGCCAAACAACGGTTTGCTAGGAAAGGTGGGTTAGAGTCTTGACATGGCAATATGGGGAGGCATGATATAGCAAGTGGTAGGTAGCGCGGTATAGCAATAGAGCGAACAACTAGCAAGCAAAGATAGAAGTGATTTCGAGGGTATGGTCATCTTGTGTGCAATGTTCTCAGAGTTGACGAAAGCTTGATCATCGTTAGCGTACTCAACAGGTTCCTCGATCACGTACTCATCTTCCGGCTCTAACCAAAGCAAGAACACAAGCAAAGGACCAACAATCAAACACGGTGCAATGCACAAGCAACATGATGCACAACATGGCATGATATGCAAGACATGATATGCAATGCATATGCGTGCTTCGGAAGGGAAAGAATGATCAAGGCATCAACTTAGCAAACCAAGTGTGCCACTGGAAAGATGAGATGATTTCGGTTGAAATCGATATAAAGATCGCCGGAAACGGATGCATGGTTTGCAAATGGCAAGCAAAACAAGAAATGCACAATTCCGCGATTAACAGCACGATGCCATCTAGAATGCCACAAGAAACTAAGCTACTGCACTCCAACATAACAAAAAAGTATATGGCAGTGATGTACACAAGATGCTTGGCAAAACATGAAAACTGAGCTACGGCTAAATCACACAAGAGCAGGTTCAAACAAGCATGGAAAAAGTGCAAAAGATATCAGCTTCACAGACTTAGTGAAAATACTAACATGCCAGAAATAATATCAGGAAGCCATGTTTAGAGCAAGCAAACGACATGCTACAGGAACATATCATAGCAATAACAGGCATATTATGAATCTACTAATGCATATAAAAAAAGTCTCTTACTGATCATGAGCCAAAATGGCACAAAAGATATGATGGCACCAATGTAAACATAACAAGTTTTATTAACAGTTTCAGACTTAGCAGAAAACAGAGCATGACATAAACAGAATTATGAAGGCATCTTTGCGAGCTCAAATCACTCACCCCAAAGCATTGCATGACAAGATAAGCATACTAACAGCAAGAAGACATGTTCATGAAGCTAACCATGGCAAAAGCAAGTTTATAGCATGCATGGACCACTAGCAACAACCATGGCAAAATTGATTAACATGTAAACAATCTGCCAGGAACATTTTTTAGCAAACGTAGAGCAAGATTAGGACATGGGCATGGATGGATAGAGAATAACCACATGTTCAAAACACCCTTACTGAAGATACTCAAAACAAGCATGGATCTCACTGTAGCATCATGTTTACATGGCATCAAAATAACAGCATAACAAGGACTTAGCAAAATCCTAAGTCCCGGAAAATAGTAATATCACGAGGCCTAGTTTGCATGCTTTTGCTAGTCACCACATTGATAAAAAAATACAAGGCAAGCACCCCTGTAAAGATGGCATGGCATAGTTCAAAACACATGTAGAGCTCATGCCCATATGAAGCACACATCAAATGTGGCAAAAATGACAAAACATCATAATCTGATAAGTAGCAGCAGTAAACATTTTATAGCACTCTTGCATCAATGATTTGGGCATCACGATCAACTCAAACAAGCATGCCACGATGGAATGAAATGAAGAGCATCTCACAGTGAACATTTTGATATATCATACGCATGAAACGAAGCTACGGTCATGGAGTTATGGGGCAATGAACATGGGCATGAAATTTAACACAGAAAAAGACTTAGGCGAATTATACCCTCCGAGATCTAGGGTTTGGCGCACGGGAACCGAGGACGGCCAGAATGCTCGCCGGAATAGATGGGGACGGCGGTCGGAGTGGTCGGGGAAGAGTGGGGCGGCGCGGATCGGGACGAAGCTCGCCGGATCCG
>NC_041382.1:109958416-109976826 GCF_002162155.2 Triticum dicoccoides
GGCGCTGCGGAGGGCCGGCAGCGGGCGCCGGTGCCGATCGGCGACGGTGGCGCGCCGGCGAGGAGGCGGCGGAGGCACGCCGGTGGCGGCGATGGGGCGCCGGGCGGCGGGGCGCGCGCGGAGACGCGGGTGGCGGCGATGGGCCGAGCGGGCCCGCTGCGGGCTCGCCGGGCCGCGGCGGCGGGTGGCGGCGGAGGTGCCACGTGGTGCTCGCCGATTGGATGCGGGCGGCAGAGCGACTTTGTCCGGTGGCGGCAGGGGATGAGGATCTAGGGTTTGGACGAAAAATTTGGGGAAGAAGACATATTTATAGGTAGGGGGAGTTTGGAGTGTCCAAATGGAGTGTAGTTTTCGCCCACACGATCGTGATCCGACGACGGAGGACATGGAAGTGGTTTAGATGGGTTATTGGGCCGTTTTGGAAGGGTGTTGGGCTGCAACACACAAGAGGCCTTCCCGGTTACCCGGTTAACCGTTGGAGTATCAAACGGACTCCAAATGGCACGAAATTTGACAGGTGGTCTACCGGTGGTGTACCAAGGCCACTTGGCAAATCTCAGACCATTCCGAGAACGTTTAACACCCGTTCACGAAAAGAGACAAAAGGGATACGCCGGTGCACGTAGGAGTGTCGGATTACAAAACGGACAACGAGGAAAATGCTCGGATGCATGAGGCGAACACGTATGCAAATGCGATGCACATGATGACATGATATGAAATGCATGACATGAACAAAATGCAAAACGAATACAAGAACCCAACCACGAAGGGAATATCATAACTTAAAGCCGAAAATGGTAGAGTCGGAGTTACAAATATGGCAAGTTACATCCAGGGTGTTACAAGGACGATGTGGTCAAATATTTGCAAAATTTCAATTTAATCGTATGGATTTGAGATCTTGTAAAAACAACCACCTTCTTCGCCTCCAGCCGAGCGCCACCGTGCTCGATTCATCGTCATTGACGAGCCCTGACACCTGTGCCTAGCTTTTCTCTAGCTCTGCACTGACCTCCCGAAGATGGTAGTAACCTTCTCATCGAGCCCAACGACCTTGAGCCATCGTCCCCGCATCATCGAGCTCAGCACTTGCATCTGTCGTTGAGATCGTTGACCTGGGCCTCCCAGTTGCACCAACAAGCTCCTTGTGAGCTCTTGAAAGTGCTAGTTATCGACTAGAGGGGGGGGGTGAATAGGCGATTTTTAAGAAAATCTTCAAAACACGAGGTCTTTGAAGACAAATAGTAGAAATGAACCTATTGATATGCAGTGGAAGATAGACTACACTAGACAAGCCATAGTCAAGTAAGCAATATAGTGAAAGCACGAAGACTATCAACAGCTAGGTAGTATGGATCAGGATGGAAGACAGTATGAAGCCAAAAAGTTAATAGTCTTCCCTCAGTGAAGTCAAACAGATCAGAAAAGAAAGCAATGACTTCATGAAGACAAACTGTAAAGTGAAGGGAAGTGGAGGATAGAACCAGTTGCTTGGTGAAGACAAGGATTTGGTAGACCAGTTCCAGTTGCTGTGACAACTGTACGTCTGGTTAGGGAGGCTGAGATTTAACTCAGAAGACCGTGTCTTCACCTTATTCCCCTTGAGCTAAGGACACCTAGTCATCTCCCAATCACTCTGGTAAGTCTTCAAGGTAGACTTCCAAACCTTCACAGACTTTGTTCACCGACGATCCACAATGTCTCTTGGATGCTCAGAACGCGACGCCTAACCGGCTGGAGGATTCACAGTCCTCAAGTGTAACAAGTCTTCAGGTCACGCAGACAGAAAGACTTCAGTGATGCCTAACACTCTTTAGCTCTGGGTGTTTTGGGCTTTGTCCTCGCAAGGATCTCTCTCTCTCAAATGCTTCGGAGGTGGGTTGCTCTCAAACGACAAAAGCCGTGCACTAACTCTGAGTATCCACCAATTTATGGTGTAGGGGGTGGGCTATTTAGAGACAGGAGGCACCCCAACATGATATGTCCGAAATGACCCTAGGTCACTAAGGAACCGACACGTGTCCAACAGTCGGATTTCAAACACACACCGCAACTTTACTTGGGCTACAAGCAAAGCTGACTCATCCAGCTCTGGATAAGATTTGCTCTCATTGTCATCACTCGAAGACATAGGATTTTGGTTGAGCATCACATCAGTCACTCTAACTTTTTTCACTTGGACCCCACTTAACAGTACGGTGGTTCCTATGACTCAACAGAGAAGAAAAGGAAACTATGAAACAACTATGTCTTCGTACTCCATAGTCTTCAAGTGAATGTCCTCACATGTCATAATCTTCATCGTGAATGTCTTCTAGAACCACCATTGTCTTCAATGTCTTCACACATCTTTAGGGGTCATCTCTGGTAGGTAAACCGAATCAATAAGGGACTACTACCTGTGTTATCCTACAATTCTCACAAACACATTAGTCCTTCAACCAAGTTTGTCGTCAATACTCCAAAACCAACTAGGGGTGGCACTAGACACACTTACAATCCCCCCTTTTTGGTGATTGATGACAAACTGGTTGAAGTTTTCAACGAGGATAAAAGTATGTGAAAGTTAAGGATTAAGGCATTGTCTTCATATGTTGCAAAAGGCTCCCCCTAAAGATGTGCATATAAGTAGTTTGCTTTTGAATGCAAATGCACATGGCAGGTTTTACTTTGTGGAGATCCTCTTCAACGTACGAAGACAATTCAACATGCATATATAAGAATAACGAAGATAATGACATGCATAATGAGAAATGGACGTCTGCAGAATGACTTCATGCGGAATTTATCATCGCGTCACAAAGTAGCAGCAAAAGTAGCAGACGACCATCAAGTTTAAGTGTTACAACTCAAGAGAAAAATAGTTTCAAAACGAGAGTTGTAAGAACTTAGCAAAAATAATGCAACCACCCATATGGACCCGCTTGAAGACTATCAACCTCATATGATTCTCCCCCTTTTGTCAGTAAGGACCAAAAAGGTTTGAAGACATAGAGCATCTACTCGTTCCTAGTTGGAGTAGAAGATGGAGCAGGCTCGACGTTGGAGTTTGTTGGTGCAGACGGGCCTGACGCGAAATCATGATGTAGTGCGGCCAAAGTTGGTGAAGTGGCGTCATCCTCTTCATCGACGACTCTCGCAACAACAGTTGCAGCCGAAGACGAATGTTCAGAATCTTCAATAGATGGAGTGTGACGCCAGCTTGCATTTTGGGGAGGCCTGGAGTCAAACTTGAAGCTCTTTGTGAAGCCATCTTCGCGAAGATCATCTTCAGAGCAGAGCAATGTGAGGCTCTTCCAGGACCTCCGACAGGCTTCATGAGCAACAAAATGAGTTCTTGGTGGCCAAGTTGCGAATGTGATTGACATCCACCATGAGACTCTGCATCTGACGCTTCAACCAGTCATGATGCCTATCCCGCTTTTGATGTAAAGCCACCAGAAGCTCATAGTCGTTGAGGACACGAGGACGCTTCTGAGGCCTTTGAGCTATGGTGCTGGCAGTGGCTTCAGTGTTGGCTCGGTGTGGCATACACAAGTTGCCAGCCAGAGGATAAGCAGGGGTTGCAGCATTTAGCACATGAATCCCTTCAATAGGCTGCGTGAAGCTTTGGAATTCTGCATTCTGAAGGTGGAGTGGCTTCTTTGCTGGCTCGGGATAGATGGCTTCAATAGACATATCAACATCAGGCAGAAAGACAATGTGGTTGCGCACTGAGGGTTGATAGTCGATAGTTGAATGAAGCTTGATCAAGCGCATCAACCATGGAGCATAGAATTTCAGGCCAAATAGATCAATCCCAGAAGCAGCAAGCTGTCGGATAAAGAAATCCTGAGTGTTGAATCTGATGCCATTGACTATATAAAAAACCAATGTCTTTATGGCGCCTTCAAGTTTAGCTTTAGAGGAATTGCCTTTGATAGGCCAGAGAGTATGCCTCAGAATATGATATACTGTGTGTGGCAAGTACTGAAGGTCCTTAACAAGGAATTCCTTAGGGTATTAGGCATCATGGGGCAATGGTTTCATCATGCTCAACATTTGGTTCATATTGGGCTCTGGCTTCTGGAAGATGCTTTGTAGCTCGTTCTGATGAAGCTGACAACCAGGTTCGTACAACTCACCTAGAGTGGACAGGGAAGTAAGCTCGATGATATCCTGAGCTTTGGCTTCATGATGAACATCCCCTGTCTTGAAACGTGACGCTGATGTCCACCGGCAGTTGCAGATCATCAATGCTGATGCTTTGGTCCTCAAACCATTCATCAATGAAGTTTTTCAGAATATCAACATCAAAGAGAGGCAGACCTTGAAAGATCCCGGCCTCTTGCTTGCTCTTGATCGGCATCTCTAGAGCTTCATCACCAAGATCTTCATCACTCGACAAATCAATGGTGTTCTCCTCATTGCGCAGAACGGCAGAAGGAGTCGGGTCATGCCCTGGAATCTTCTTGGGCTTCTTGGTCTTCTTAGTATTCTTCAAGACACGAGACAAGTCTTCAGACTGCACACTGGGTTTAGGAGGTGCAGTCATCAATGGCTTCACAGGTGAAGCTGTTGGTGCAACAGAGGGCTTTGAAGCTTTCAACTTCTTCTTCTTCGGCTTTGGTGGTGCAGGAACATCTTCAGAGTTTGCATCATCAGCAGATTGTTCCACCGTGGCCCTCTGAGCAGCAATGTGGGAGGGGAGCCCATCGAAGCTATTGAAGGGGCCGATGACATTAGGATTGGCATCATGTGTGCCATCCGGCCTTGGAGCAGACGGACCAGGGTTGAAGTGGAGTCCGAGCTCCTTCCTGTTCTTGGTAGCTGACTCCTTTGCAAATTGAAATTTTTGCTTGAAGAGATTGTCGTCACGACACCATAGAAGAGACGATGGGTCGGCATTCTCTGGCTTAGGTCCTCAGACCATGCAAGGATAGAAACCTTGGGCAATAGCTTCAGGCTTCGACTTGGGTTGCAGATTCCTGTAAAGAATATCGCCCCATGGGCACTTGATGGCATTCTTCTCAGCATATTTAGCAATGACGAAGTTGTACTTGAACCATTGTTCAACCCAATATCTTCGGATCCATTGGATCCTGGTCTTGCATTGATTATAGTTCTCCTCGGGATCAGTCTTATACATTTCATATAGATCCGGAGGCAGATCTAGAGCGGTATTTCCATGGTGCTGCCTGCCACCCTTCCTTGTAGATTTCTCAGAAGCCATAATATTCAGACAGAGAGGCTTCAAGACAGTGAAAGGCTTCCGTCTACTTGTCAAACAAGAACTGGCTTCAGGGGAGTCAATATGATGTTGTAAGAATTCTACAAATGAATGCAGACTATGAGAACCAAGGGATTCTCCCACGGACATGTACCTGTGACAACATTAGAGATGCGAGGGAAGGGGAAGAGGTCATATGCATTCTCAGAAGATTTTGAAGATAAATCAGTTTGAAGACATTGACCTCATAGTGCGAAAACATTCACTTATTTGAAGTGAGTTGGTTCCAGATTTGTATGAATCCATGAATAAGTACAAGTGAGGAATCTAACTAGTTATGAATCATAAGTGAATAATTTGCAAGATATGAGATTCAGAAAGAGACAGATCTAGATTTGGAAGTGTAGAAACCACTTTTGGTTGAAGTGGATGGATTTGACAGATCAAAAAGGCTGTAAAAAGTGAGATTTATTTACCACAAACGAACTGCTAGATGATGACCCACAGGTGTCGAACCCAACGAGGAGCAGAAGGAAATGACAAGTGGTTTTTAGTAAGGTAATGTCTGCAAGTGCTGAAATTGTAAGTAGCAGAGTAGTTTGATAGCAAGGTAATTTGTAACAAGCAAGTAACAATAGTAGTAACAAAAGTGCAGCAAGGTAGCCCAATCCTTTTGAGGCAAAGGATATGCCAAAATGATCTCTTATGATAAGCAAAGCGTTCTTGAGGGTACACGAGAATTTCATCTAGTCACTGCCATTATGTTGGTTTAATTCGTGTTCGGTACTTTGATAATTTGATATGTGGGTGGACCGGTGCTTAGGTGTTGTTCTTACTTGAAAAAACCTCCTACTTATGATTAACCCTTTCGCGAGCATCCGAAACTACGAGAAAAGTATTAAGAATAAATTCTAACTATAGCATTAAACTTTTGGATCCAATCGGTCCCTTACAGAATAGCGCATAAACTGGGGTTTAAGCTTCTGTCACTCTCGCAACCCATCATCTAATTGCTACTCCACAATGCATCCCCTTAGGCCCAAATATGTTGAAGTGTCATGTAGTCGACGTTCACATGACACCACTAAGGGAATCACAACATACATACTATCAAAATATCGAACACATATCAAGTTCACATGATTACTTCCAACATGATTTCTCCCGTGACGTCAAGAACAAAAGTAACTACTCACAAATGATAATCATGCTCAAGATCAGAGGGGTATTAAATAGCATATTGGCTCTGAACATATAATATTCCACCAAATAAACCATATAGTAATCAACTACAAGATGTAATCAACACTACTAGTCACCTACAAGCACCAATCTATAGTTCCGGTAACAAGATTGAACACGAGAGATGAACTAGGGTTTGAGATGAGATGGTGATGTTGAAGATGTTGATGGAGATTGCCCTCCCCAAGATGGGAGAGTTTTTGGTGATGATGATGATGATGATGGTTTCCCCCTCCGGGAGGGAAGTTCCCCCGGCGAAATCGCTCCGCCGGAGGGCAAAAGTGCTCCTGCCCAAGTTCCGCCTCGAGATAGTGGCGATCCGTCCCGAAAGTCCTATCTTTATTTTTTTTATAGGTCAAAATGACCTATATACCAGAAGATGGGCACCAGAGGTGGGCTTGGGTGAGCACGACCCACCAGGGCGCGCCTGGGCTCCCTACCGCGCCCAGGTGGGTTGTGCCCACATGGTGGGTCCCTTCTGGTACTTCTTGGCTCCAATATTCCTCATATACTCCATAAAAAATCTCTGTAAAGTTTCAGCTTGTTTGGAGTTGTGCAGAATAGGTGGCCTGGCGTAGCTTTTCCAGGTCCAGATTTCCAGCTGCCGGAATTCTGCCTCTTTGCGTGTACCTTGCATATTATGAGAGAAAAGGCATTACAATTACTCCAAAAAGCATTATTATGCATAATAACATCATAAATGATAGTAGGAAAACATGATGCAAAATGGACCTATCAACTCCCCCAAGGTTAGACCTCGCTTGTCCTCAAGCGAAAACCAAAATCGAAAAACATGTCCACATGCTTTGAGAAAGAGGTGTCGATAAAAACAAAATATGGACATAGAAGCATCATGTTGATTATTATAACAATTAAACATAATACTTTTATCATAAACTTCTATCATATACTTCTCATGAATAAGTAACAATTCATCACACAATTGAAGTATAAAGCAAAAGCTCTATTAAAAACCAACAAACTATGTTCCCGGTCAACTTTGCAACTACAATTCATCATCTTTTCAGGAAGGGTCACGTATCGGAGCCTTTAGGCAAGTCCACATACTCAACGATCATATAGTCTTCTATGATTGCTAACACTCACCGCGTACATATGAGAAAAACGTTTCAACCGGACACATAGAAAGATAGGGGCTTATAGTTTCGCCTCCTAACGTATTCACCTCAAGGGTGATGTCAACAATAATAACTCATGCTATCTATATTCAACTGGACATATGTGCCTAGATCTTTCCTCACCACATGGTGCTTGCCAAAGGAGAAAAATAAAAAGGAATAGAAGGAAAACTTTGACTCTTTACATAAAAGTAAATACATAAAAGTAAAAGATAGGCCCTTCACAGAGGAAGCAGAGGTTGCCATGCGCTTATTTTTTTGTGTGCTCAACCCCTTAGTGCAAGAGAACGTCACGTTGCATTGCCCCTTGTGATAGCGACCTTTATTATGCAGTCTGTCGCTTTTATTCTTCACCATCACAAGTTCGTGCAACGCTCAATTTTCTCTTACACTAAATGATCTCACACTTTTAGAAGCAATTCTTATTGCCTTTTGCACCGATGACAACTTACTTGAGAGATCTTGCTCAATCCCTAGGTTGGTATGGTGGACACTTGAAAATAAGATTTTGGTTTAAGGGTTTTTGGATGCACAAGTAGTATATCTACTTAGTGTGGAATTTTTGCTAGCAAAGATAGGGGCAAGCACCACATGTTAAAGGATCTATGACAATATGACTCCTATGTGAATATAAACAAACATAAACCATTGAGTTGTCTTCCTTGTCCAACGTCAACAATTTTGGCATATAATATTTTGACGAGGGCTCACAATCCCAAAAGATTTCTAGGATAGTATATTTATATGTGAATCTTCTCTTCCCTTATTAATTCTTTCATGAGTTGCATCATTGACTAATGCTATGTTTGTCAATTTCTAATAAAATTTTCTACTTATACTTTTCCTTATGTGGTGTCATCACCTACCATAGGATCAGTATATGATCTTTCTTGATTTAGTTCATTTCTTTTAGTTATTTCCTTTCTATCCTTCTTTCTTATTTTTTTTCTTTTATTTGCAACATGAAAGTAAAGAAAGCAAAAACTAAAACTAAACTTTATTATATAACTTGCACACGATTACAAGGATCGATCACTAAGCAAACTCTCAAAGAAGAAAGGATCAAACTAAACTTTTATTCATCTAAAGAAAAAAGATCAGACTAAAATAAGTAAAGGCAAAAGGATAGTGGGATGATACGATACTGGGGCACCTCCCCAAGCTTGACGGAAGCCAAGGGGAGTGCCCATACCCGATACTCAGTTTTCCTTTTGATGCGGAGCATCCTACGGACATCACCATGTCAAGAGTCTGTTTGGCAAGTGACACGTTCAACATCCACTTCACATACACAAAGGTGAATCATCTCCTTTACGCGTGTTCACTTGACCCCTTTGAGGATGGTATACTACTTGACACTCCACTCGCGTACATGCATAGGTATTGTCGGAACACTACGTACGGCGAGGAGGAGTGCGAGTGCAAGTGTACAACTACACCATCCGCGAGGGAAGCATGGAAACGAAGACGCAAGAAGAAGAGTAGTCGAAGAAGCTCCAGCGAGCGAGCGTCCGGACGACACCGGACGACCGGCCCCTCCCAGCGAGCGGACGTCCGGCCCCCACCGGACGAGCGGTACATCTACACCTGAGCCAATTCAGCGGAAGACCGACGACACCGGACGACCGCCAGCCACCGGACGTCCGGTGCCACCTCAACCGAGCCAAAGTGAGCGGAAGTCCGGTGACTACCGGACATCCGGAAGCCCACGAGCCACAGGACGACCGATCCCTAGCGGACGTCCGGTACCTGTCTACGTACAGAGATCGGGCATGAAGCCCATGTATCCCTCTCCCACTTACCCCTTCGTGGACCTAGACTATATATACTCCTCCACCTCCTCCTAGTTAGGGTTAGCGTTGGTTTAGCTCATTTGAGAGATAGAGCTACGCTCATCCATATCAGATCTCCTCCGTGCGAGAGACTGCGGCCTCTTCGGAGAAGATCCCTTTGGATTCAAGCCCCCTTTCTAAGGGAAGATCCGCCCATGGATTCAAGACCTCCTCACGGAGAAGACTGGCTACCCTTGTATCGTCCTTAGTTGTCCGTGGACCATGTATCTTCTCTCATGTATTCGAGGATCTAGCGCATGTGTGATCATTCTTGTTGGTTTGAGTGTTCTCTTGTGTTCCCCTCGTGATTTTCCCCTCGTTTCCCTCCTCGTGTTCTTCGCGTTCTTCGCGGGATCCGCTCCTTTCGTGAAAGATTGGGCCACTAGGGTTCTATCCTACATCATCTTGGTATCATGAGCCTTGTTGATCACGATTTCGGAGCCTCTCCCACCGTTTTCTAGCCTTCTTTTTCTTGATTTCGTCCTAAATTCGAAAATCCCCACCAAAAATATCCCCAATTCTTTTTTGTGATTTGTTGGTTTGATGATGTTTTGTTGATTTTGATCCATGGATTTTCTTGGTTTCAAGTGGATCTAGCATCTCCCCAAGTTTCCCCATCTTTCATCCATGAAATGTCATCAATTTTGGCCCCAAAATCCCCAAATTCCGCCCAAAATCGCGTCCCGAATCTCGGATCTGGAGTTGACCCCGATACACCGGACGACCGTCACCTTACCGGACGTCCGGAGCCGCAGGAACCACCGGACGTCCGACCTTACCGGACGACCGGAACCCCCTAACCCGAGCAGAATCAGCAGATTTCCGACCCGACCGGACGTCCGGCGACCGGACGTCCGTTTTTTTCGGACGTCCGCTACCTGTAGATATCAAGTTCGGCTGATTTTTGTTTCTGCCATAACTAATTCATCCGAACTCCGATTTTGACGTTCTTTAGCTCGTTGGAAAGCTATTGACATCCTCCTTCCCACAAAAATACTACCATCACCATTTGACTCCATCAAATTTTGACAATTTTGGCGTCTTTGCCTAGGGCTTCCACCACATCATCCGCTACACCAGCACCGACTTCCGCAACCTAACTCATATTAATCCCCAGGCATATGTGGTTGCTTGAGGAGTGATTTGAGTCTCCTAAGGTGTATAGGCTACTTAGGGACGGTTACTTCTTCATCAACCACCACCACCACTTCCGCATAGGCTTGACCACTATACACTTCTGCCACCCCAACTTAACCCAATTTTGGTTGTGTTGTGAGTTATGTCTCCTAAGGTGTTTCGGCTACTTAGGGACCGTGCTTTCAACTCCGACACCGTGTATAGTCCACCACCATAACCTCCACTTCCGCATTGCCTAGTGCAACACCACCACTTCTTGCTACCACCATTTGACTTTTGTCCTTGAGATTTTGAGTTGTGGTTTTTCTGTTTCCTAAGGTGTTTCGGCTACTTAGGGACGAGTCTCCATCATCTTGGTATCTCCATCAAAATCACCGCCACCCATCATCGACACGGATGGTAACCTCCATATCATCTTGGTATCATGGTTCCCCTCCATTGTATTTTCCCTTGCCATTGCATTGATAACCCCTAGCCCATTTTGCGTTACTTGCCTATCGAGACTAGCCATTTGAGTATTGCCGGCAATGTTACTTGTGCACATTAGTGATCCACCCTTCCATTGCATACATACCATATCATATTGGTATCATCATATCATCCCTTGTGCCTCAAGATTGTTCTCGCATATACACAATTGCTATCTTGGTTTGTGCATTTCGCAAAGTGGCCATACAAAAGAAGAAGAAAAGAGAATAAGCTTTTAAGCAAAAGAGAAAGAGAAAAGAAGCTTGTAAGCAATAGCCATAGCATCCTACCACATTGCATAAGATTTTCATATCCGATCATCTTGGATCAAACACCGGGAACCATACATACATAGCATACCTGGGATAGAAAGTTATCCATTTTGCATCTTATAGGTTGTGCACAAGTGTCGTATCCGCCTATTGAGCAATCGTGCTAGCGTCTCTCTTGAGTTGTGCAACAAGAGCGTTTTCCGTGGATTCCACATTTTGTGCTCATCCTTGGTTGCACGACCCCATTTATCTATCCGTGTGTCTGTTTCCGTGTGCCACACATTGCTATTGGTCTACTTGTTACACTTGCGAATTTGTGAATCTCTTTCAACATTATTGACTCTTGCTAACATTTTACATCAAATTTTTGTGCCACTATCCTCACCGAGCTCCACCATAAGCGTTACTTGTGTAGGTGTGAGAAACCGACAAGAATTGGTACCAATTGTGCTATTTCCTTGTCGACATTGGAGTGATCATTGATCCACTTTCAACTTCGGTCAAGGTACATTTGGTATTCATTCTTATCTTTCTACCACTCACATTTTTCTCTTGGAGTGATGGATAGGCAAGGCATTTCATCTTCGGTCTACAACAACAACAACGAGTTCGATGCCGCGAACAACTCCGCCGACGCCAAGATGCAAGCTCAAATGGAGGAGATCAAGGCCCTCATCAACTCCTACAAGCGGTCTTCCTCATCTTTGAGAAGACGCTCAAGAGCACATGCCTTCGAGCTACCATCTCCGGCAAGATCACATCGGCATCGATACCATCACCAACAAGGACGTGAAGGTCAAGAGCTCAACACCAACAACCGCTCAACGACTTCACCATCCCCCTTGGCATCTTCGCCAAGCGACTTCAAGGCATCTTCGCCTACGGACATACGGCATCTTCGCCCACAAGCACCTCAAGAGAAGCTCCCCAAGCTCAAGTCCACGACTTCCACGAGCTACTACGACCTCGACATCGACCATGAGATTCCTTTCTATGGGACTCTAGAACCCGAGGAGTATCTCGAGTGGGAGTGTTTGATGGACGACTACCTCAAGCTACATCAAGTTCCTCCCGAAGATCAAGTGAAGTGCGCCACAAGGAACTTCCACGACTACACGTCCACATGGTGGCTTCATGCATCTTCGGAGACCTATGACATGAGTTGGCCCAAGACGAAGAGAGTTTTGCGGCGAGAGTTTGTGCCTCCAACCTACATGGAACAACTTTTACACCAATTGGAGAACACCATCCAAGGATCCAAGTCCATCGACGAGTACTTCAAGGAGATGAAGATTGCCTTGCGATGAGCCGGCGTGGATGACCCCATTTCGATGAAGTTCCACTTCATCATGGGATTGAACAACAACATCTCCAAGACGATCTTCCTCGAGAACTACAAGTCCCTCGACGACAACTACATTGGTGCTCTCAAGGCGGAACAAGAACTCATGAAGGCCAAAGCTTCTCCACCCCAAGCTCACTTCGCGACGACCAAGCTCCATGAGAACGAGCAGGAGGCTAGTACCACCATGATGTCCAAGCCCGACGAGCTCCAAGACGATGCTCCCAAGTTTGACTTCACCGCCATCCCTATTTGTGGCATTGCCGATGCCGAGTCTACTTCGACTCTTTTTCAAGATGGTGCGGCGACGACTACGACTACAGACACCATCAAGGACCAAGCTTTGGAGGCGAGCGACATGGTGACGAGCAAGGATGATGCTTCCATCTTAGGAGGCGAGAGTGATGATGTGCCATCTTCGGCCTTCATCCACGGAGACAACAACGAGATGGTTGAGAATGGGATTTTCCCTTCGACCACGGCGACGTATGATGACTTGAGTGACTTGTGCCACCATATTGAGAGTGAGAGTGACTTCACCACTAGCCCCATAGATGTGTTACCCCAATTCCCATGTGAGGAGAGCCACAACCCCCACCACTTGAGTGAGATGAGTGACTCCACCATACGTGAGATTGAGTGCACCTATTTTGTGGGAGTGAGTGAACCACCACATAGAGAGAGTGAGATAGTTGATAGGTCATGTGAGGCCACTTTTAACACTAACGACTTGACCTCTACCTCTATTGTGTCTTCTCATTTGGTGCTAGGTCCCTTATATGATGACGCACCGATTCTCGATGACTTCGTCCTACCTTTGGACAAGATGATGGCCATGGTGGAATATGATGCACCCCCCCACATGGTTCCATCATAATGATGATCTTGACCACCATTCGGTCTTACCCACCTCACCTACACCACGTGAGTGGAATGAAAAAGGTAACATAGGTGAAGGTGATGCTCTTGTCCCACTAGTGGACTATCATGACATTGATTGCTTGCATGATGTTGATCAACCTATTTCCATGCTTCATGCTAGTGTGACTTCCCCATGCGATGATTTACCCATTTGTGATGAGTATGATGATTGCCATGTGGAGTCTATTAGTTGTGATGCCATGTTACATAGGATTTCTTGTGCTAATTCTCTCGGTCACATCATGTTTGCCAATCCGCTTGACTTGTCATATGCTATGCATGAGATCGACCACATGTCATATTTGAAATCTCTTCACAGTGACTATGCATATGCCATTCAGATTAACCCAATTTGCACTTATGGCATAGATGACAAGCCCATGGTTATTGGCATTTGTTTTTCTTGTGATGCTATTGATATGCTCCCTTTGCATCATTTCTCTCATATGCCATGCCATGACCACCTAGCTTCGGATATGCATTGTTTTGGATGTTGTCCATTTTCTCCATATGATGTTTCCAATATTGCTCATGAGGAGACCCCCATAGTTTCCTCATACATTTTAGGAGACTTTGATTCATCCCATCCATTGCATGATCCCAATACTTGTGTGCACCATATGCTTCCCATGAATAAACATGCTATTGATGTGCCATATACTTGTATGCTAAATTTGCATCCCAATCGTGTCATACACAATAACTATTCTTTCATGATGGATGACATGTTCTTATACCATGCATCAAATTTCTTTGAGCGATGCTTATCTTGTGCTAACTTTCACGTGCACATACACATCATGATGGATGATGTGTACATTTACCACACACACAATTTCTTTTGTTTGTATTTCTTTTGTGTAGGTACCCTTGAATACTTGTCAACCTCGCAATCCCACGAGTTGACAAAACGAGCTCTAGAGAGCAATGATGACTTGGAATCCCATAGATTCACTACAGGAAATATGTCAACTTGTGACCTTGACTATTGGTCACTGAAAGGTCATTGTTTTTCATTTACGACCTTTTTGTGACCAAAAGCAGAAGGTCAAAAGCTGGCGGTCATAAACTGAAATTAACGACCTTCTCTGTGAGAAGGTCGTGGACGTTTATGACCAAAATATGCCTATTGTTTTGTTTTGGTCACTAGCAACCTCCCCAGGCCACGTAGGCATCCAGCGTGTCAAGCTAACGTGGATAAGATTCAGCCTGGTCCAATTCGACGTTCTACATGGGCCGAGCCCATTAGTTCAGCCTTTTTAATATATTTTTCTATTAATTTTCGCTTGCTACATGGGCCTAGCCCAACAATTCAGCCTTTTTTTCTGGGTGCGGCCTTTTAGAGT
Source organism: Triticum dicoccoides (assembly GCF_002162155.2). Lineage (NCBI taxonomy): Eukaryota > Viridiplantae > Streptophyta > Magnoliopsida > Poales > Poaceae > Triticum > Triticum dicoccoides. Next base: position 109,973,328 of record NC_041382.1, read on the forward strand.
GTATGATCTTTTATTTTTCACCATTTTATTTTGGTGCTGGCCCCACTAGTCAGGTTGGTCCCGAATATCATACTCAAAATTTCAAATGCGCTCAAATTATTTTTATAAGTGGGTTACATGAGTCATGTTTCCATTGCACACATTTTCAAATCACATACATAATTACTATTTCATATGAAACAAAAATTGTAATTCTAAAACATACAACATTTCATTCAAAAACAGAGAGAAGATATATGAAATTCTGGAGTTCACAATGCCCAGATAACCCAACTATTATTACATAACTTGCTATACAAAAATGTCTTGGCGCTTCTTTGAACATCTTCTTTCGTCTTGAATTTAGGCAAAATATCTGCCAACAAAAAAACAGAACAACGAGGATATAGTGTGAATAACAACAGCAGCAAGTGACGGGGTGCTATTTAGTAAGATTAAGTCCGGAAAGAAACATGCATGGAAATTAAGAAGAGCTAGAGCAAGTCTGCATGTGGTTGCCGTATATGGACTCGTAATATACTCATGGATTAATAATCTACAACAGGAAGTGTTTTTTCAGCATGACAGTTGCTTAGTTATTCATGAACTCGTAAGTGTTTATCACCAACTCTCCTCATACTAAATTTACATTGAACAAGAAAGGAATCAGTACCATATGACCAACTCTGCTAAAGTTACAATTCCCTCCACATGTTTATGTAATAAATTTACATTGAACAAGAAAGGAATCAGTATCGTATCTCTTAATTCATTGTTGCACATCTAGCAAGAATAGATCAATACAGACCTAATAAGCAAACATCACAACATGGCATGACATCTGACCCTAATCGACTGGATCAAAAAATTAAGACCGCAAGACCATTGTCTCACACCCAGAAGCGAGCATTTTCCCGCAACAACCAGAAGCGTAGCTACAACGAAACTGGGACGGCTAGATTTTGGGCATGCAAAATTTCAGACTTATCAGCAGCATCACATGACATCAAATTGGCACGACTTCCCAGGAACCCGAGCAGAGCCGGGCATCGCCAATGGGAGGTAGGAAATGTTGGAAATCATAAACCAGAGAAAAGGGGGACACAGGAGGATCCGCGAACCTGCTTGTAGTTGAAATTGTTTGAGCGCCTGGAGCCCTCCTTATCTAAGAATCTTATACTAGCATTTTGCAGGTTGGGTACAAAGGTTGTGCTTCAATACCTTCAAAATCTGTTTGGGAAGAAGAAGAAATTAGTAACATGTCAATTCCTCTGTTTTAAATACTCCTACAGGCATCATAAGAGAAGTACTCAGCTGTAGCCAATGCGACATGATGGGAGCCTAAAAGAAAACAAAGATAATTGCTGAAAAAATTACTCCAGTTTATACTCCTCTTTTAGCATTACAGATTATACCTAATGCAACATCATGGAGCCGATGTCCAGGAGTATTTGCAAATCATACAAATGATACAACATCATGGAGTAGGATAACATGTTTTACCATCGTAGATTCATACCAATATTTGTACAACAAGTTTACCATCTAACCAAACACCCTCTTACAAGCAGAAATGTATTCACTTATATACATTGTATTTGTAGAATTACTCTATGGTACTCTAGCTGTCTTAAGTCTTGACCACAATGGTAATTAATTTGGACATGTGAATCACAATACACATAGAGAGATATTAATTACTCTATGGCACGCAGGGAAGCAGCGATGCAAATCACTCCTACCATACCATGTGGCCAAGGAAGCTATTCTGCTCCTCCAGGATGTGCACCTGATTGCATCACACACCAACAAAGCCATATGCACGATCAATCACAAGTTCACAACTGCTTGTCTGCATCTTAAATCATTCTATTTCCCTTACGATTACAGGTACTTACCCTGTGGTGTGATTCATCCAGCTGCTCCTCCATCAGTTTATCCCGCACATAAGAAAGTCAAGTAACCATTGATTATCCTGTACTGCGAGTGGCATGTGAGCTGAGGTGAATATTGTGCAGTGCAGGGTGTTGTAATAGCATGCATACCTTCGTTTCACGGACTTTACCCAGCGCGCACTCTAGCTTGTGCTCCAGACCGCGGAGCTCTGCCGCGGTTGCGCCGGACGGCAGGTCTTCTACTATCTGCCTCCTCACGCTAGCCTCCAGGTGGTCACGCTCATGCCTCAATGTTGCGATATCCGCCAACAGTTTCTGTGTGCAAGAATCATACGGATGAATCAGAATGCAGTTAACTCTGAGTGTAAAATAACTAGTACTATGAGTAGATGTGTTTGTGTATTAACCAGATATTCACCATGATTTATGCCCTTGTAGCACTCGATTAAGTCACTCCAACTGAACAAGTGACAAGTGAAGGAGTTTGTCAGCACTATACACTAGTACTATTAATTATAGAGTGGATATATAGAGACAAGTAATGTACAAGTTTCAGCACTATACGACTATGCATGTAGTGTAGATATTGAATGCCGGCGACTGGTACTTGTTTAACTTGAGGCTGTGTGTGCTTGCATTAGACCCAATCGCAGGTGGGCACAGGAGCAGCTGAATCTAACAGCAGGATTACAGTCAGAGGTAAATCAAAAGCATCGTCTGACTAAGTGGTCATCAAACACAAGGAGAGCACCCTCCCCAATACTGTAGCTACGTCTGAAGTCCGATGGCATGCCAAAGTTTATTCTACCATAGAGTAATTCTACAAATACACTGTAGAGTAATTTGGACATGCAAATCACAATGGTAATTGGTAAATTACTTCTGATCAAATCGGGAGGGAGCACTAAAATAGCAGGGGATTCATTGATCGGTGAACGTACCCGTCATTGGTCCTCGAGACGAGGTTGGGCTCCACGGCGGCGTCCACGATGCGGCTGAGCTCCTTGTGCCGCCACTGGGAGAAGCGCAGCAGCGCTTGGAACACCGCATGCTCCTACTTGTTCCCCATGATCCCGCGCGCGGGGTGCATGAACCCGCCGAGCATGCTCTGGCGTATGTGCCGGTGCTCGTCCCCCTCGATGAGCAGGCGGACCACGAATGCGGAGGACTCCGGGCTGGACAACACCAGCTGCTCCAGCATCATTGGGGAATCAAGCAGCTCCGATCGGATCTCCTCCAGCCTCTGGTCTTTAGGAATCGGTGGCTCTGACGCTTCCGAGCTCGAGCTCGGCGTATCGTCCTGCGACGGCTCCGGCAAGGTCTGCGCCGCGTTGGAGCAGGCCGGGAGACGAGCGTCGCGGCGCAACTGCCACCAGCACCTGCCTCCATGGGGAAGGGGAACTCTCCACCACAACATGTCGCGGACGGAGGGGGGGTCGATTCCGCGAGGCTCGCGCGTGGGGGCGGGCGGTCGGGCCACTGGACTTGCGCCCACTGGCTGTAGGCCATGGCTGGGATCGACGGCACCGGGGACTCCCCTGCCGCTCGGCTGCCCGAGTTCGACGGTGGGACGCGGGAGCTTCGAGAAGTGGGAGGGAGTGGGGGGAGCTCGATGCGATCTGAGA
>NC_041382.1:109977424-109996505 GCF_002162155.2 Triticum dicoccoides
ATCTGAGATCGAGGGGAGGGTCGGGCGCTGTCAGTGGTGGCGGCGAGGGCGTGAAGGGGGCGGGGCTGGATCGAGAAACTCTGGGGAGGGGCGGGGGTGCGAGGGACGGCGGTGGTGTGAGGGTGGATTTGGGGGCGGGGGAGAGGCGGCAGCGGGAGTGGATCGGGGGAGAGAGGAGGGGATCTGAGTTAGGGTTTGGGTAGTTGGGCTGCGGTTGGGTGAGATGGTGAGGGGATGTGGGCTGCCGTTGGTCCGGAAACATCCGACGGCGGTTGATGCATGATCCGCGTGATATGCCCATGGACCAATCAGAATGCAGCAAATCATTTGATGACCTTATGACCATATAAATTGGTCGTGATCGATTTAAGATAAAAATTTCATTCCATTTTTCAATGCTCAAAATGAGTTTTTTGTGAAAGTCCTATCAAATATTTGTTCAAATGGCATTATATTTTGCATAAGTTTAGTTTACATCTTGGATTTGCAAACAATATTGATAAAGGGAGTTTTCATTTTCTTTGAACGAAAAAATCATTTTCCAATTTCCGAGTGCCTAAAATGAGTTTTCTTATGAAGGACATACCATATATTTGTTGCAAATTTATACCAAATCAATTTTCTAAAATAGTAGGTCATATTTAATGCACAATTGACCAAATGGTTGGGTGTCAAAAACTCTTATCCACCTCTCGTGAAAAAGACAAATTTCTACCGATTCAGCTGGAAGCGGGTCAAATTTGAACTGCAGCTGCCTCATAGTTTGCTATTTATTTTTTCCAAAAATCATTTCTAGGTACATAAGTATCTATTTAATCAGAGAAACACCAAAAAAATTCAAGATTCAACCACTAGCTAGGAACGGTCATTCCCGCCGTTTTGACAACATTTTGAAACGGGCATAAAAAATTCAAAAAAAAAATCAAAAAATTGGAAAACCTTCGCATTGTGTCATTATATGTGACCAAGTTTCTAGGAAAAATAACAAACTTGTAATACGGCAATTATTTTAAAAAAGTGTTCTGAGAAATGAGCTATCATGCGTGAAGATTCATGGCTTTCAAGCCAAATGATCAATCTTATGGCCACATTCATGGCATAGTTTGTTCAAATGATCTCATATTGTGCACAAGGGTGCATATTGGAATTCCAAACAATGTTGCCTAAGGGACTTTTTATTTTCTTTGCACGGAAAATTCATTTTCCATTTTCTGAGTGCCCGAATTAAGTTCTTTTTGTGAAGGAGCTACCATATATTTGTTGCAAAATTGGACCAAATCATTTTTCTAAAATACTAGGCCATATTTGATTCACAATTGACCAAATGGTTGGGTGTCAAAAGCCTTGATCCACCTCTCGTGAAAAAGACAATTTTCTACCGATTCAGTTGCAAGCAGGTCAAATTTGAACTGCAGCTACCTCATTGTTTGTTATTTATTTTTTCCAAAAATCATTTCTAGGTACATAAGTATCTATTTAATCAGAGAAACACCAAAAAAATTCAAGATTCAACCACTAGCTAGGAACGGTCATTCCCGCTGTTTTGACCACATTTTGAAACGGGCATAAAAAATTCAAAAAAATCAAAAAAATTGGAAAACCTTCGCATTGTGTCATTATATGTGACCAAGTTTCCAGGAAAAATAACAAACTTGTAATCAGGCAATTATTTTTAAAAAGTGTTCTAAGAAATGAGCTATCATGCATGAAGATTCATGGCTTTCAAGCCAAATGATCAATCTTATGGCCACATTCATGGCATAGTTTGTTCAAATGATCTCATATTGTGCACAAGGGTGCATATTGGAATTCCAAACAATGTTGCCTAAGGGACTTTTTATTTTCTTTGCACGGAAAATTCATTTTCCATTTTCCGAGTGCCCAAATTGAGTTCTTTTTGTGAAGGACCTACCATATATTTGTTGCAAAATTGGACCAAATCATTTTTCTAAAATACTAGGCCATATTTGATTCACAATTGACCAAATGTTTGGGTGTCAAAAGCCCTGATCCACCTCTGCTGAAAAAGACAAATTCCCGCCGATTCAGTAGGAAGCGGGTCAAATTTGAACTGCAGCTGCCTCATAGTTTGCTCTTTATTTTTTCAAAAAATCATTTCTAGATACATAAGTATCTATTTAGTCAGAGAACCATCAAAAGTTTTCCAAGATTCAACCACTAGCTAGGAACGGTCAAACCCGCCGTTTTCATCGCATTTTGAAATGGGCATAAAAAATTCAAAAAAATCAAAAAATTGGAAAACCTTCGCATTGTGTCATTATATGTCACCAAGTTTCCAGGAAAAATAAAAAACTTGCAATATGGCAATTATTTTAAAAAAGTGTTCTCAGAAATGAGCTATCATGCGTGAAGATTCGGGGCTTTCAAGCCAAATGATCAAACTTATGGCCACATTCATGGCATAGTTTGTTCAAATGATCTCATATTGTGCACAAGGGGGCATTTTGGAATTCCAAACAATGTTGCCTAAGGGAGTTTTCATTTTCTTTGCACGGAAAATTCATTTTCCATTTTTTGAATGCCCAAAATGAGTTTTTTTTGTGAAGGAGCTACCATATACTTGTTGCAAGATTGGACCAAATACTTTTTATAAAATACTAGGCCATATTTAATGCATAATTGACAAAATGGTTTGGTGTCAAAAGTTTTGATCCACCACTTATGAAAAAGACAAATTTCTGCCGATTCAGTAGGAAGTGGGTCAATTTTGAACTGCATCTACCTTATTGTTTGCTCTTTATTTTTTCCAAAAATCATTTCTAGTTACATAAGTATCTATTTAATCATAAATACATGGTTTGGTGGCGATACGTCGAGGTTTGGATGTGGCCCAGGGCCCCAACTCCAAAGCGCATAAACTCGCATGCCCGCCGCGTGGTCACCGCGTGACCTTGGTGTTGACATGCGTTCTGGGAGGCCAAGGCATGTCTAGTGGGTTGGGCACTCCCCAGGTAGGTGCTAGGAAGAAAATTACAACAGAAGAATCTCACGAGGAGACTGACCTATGCTCAAAGATGAATTATCAGCGAAGTGTTTGATTAGCGGTACGGGAAATGCACATGGCCAATGGGTGTGAGTTTTGGCTGAGGATGATCATCTACTAAGGAGAATGTCTTCACAAATTTTTAGCTCAAAAGGAGGATCCTAGGTGGTACTTGCTTTGCAAAGTACCACGCTGGACAAAAATATGAATGTTGAAGCTGGGCTCAAAATAATGAATGGATTGAGCTGAAATTTGGTGGAGGATGGTTATTTGGGCATAGGAAAGCATTGTAGAAAATTGATACCATTTAGACATGCCAAAGTAGTACTTCCTTCACAATGCTCTTCTATGGACAGAAACTTGGGAAAACTAGTGAGAGAGATTCGATGAATGAAATGAGTTCAAAATTGGTGTAGGTAAGTTACATAGGTATGGTCATGCGCTGGTAAATTTTCAGATCATTTGGGTAAGCCTAGCTAGTACTTACTTCACAAAGCTTCTCTCGAGGTAGAAACTTTGGAAATTTCCTGAGAAATATTTACTAGGAAAATTGAGCTGAATATTATCATGTGACAATGATTTGGGTATGGAAGAGTGCCCCAAAAGTTTGAGGGTAATAGGAGGGTTCTAGATAACACTTGCTTTGCAACGTGCCAATTTGGCCATAAAATATAAATTTAACCTGGGCTCACATAGATGATTTGACTGAGCTGCAATTTGGAGGAGGGTGGTAATTTAGGCATATGAAGGAACTGTATAAATTTGATGTCATTTCGATATATAAAAAAGGTACTTCCTTCATAATGCTTCTAGGTGGACAAAAACTTTGGAAATTTGCCGAGGAAGATTTGCTAGGCAAATGGAGCTGAATTTTGTCATGCGGTAATGATTTGGATAGGAAAGAGTGCCCAAAAATTCCGAGGGCAATCAAGAATATATAAATAGCACTTCCTTCATAAAGTGTTGTTGTGAACAGAATAGGAAAATGAATATTGTTGAATTAGTTTTGAACTAGGAAAGGAAGGGCTTTTACATATTTGATGAAGATATGACCCAAAGAATTTATGAGATTTTTTTGGGAATTTTGGGAATGACATAAATATAGGTTGCTTCACAACCTAGGGCAAAAACTGACACATGGACATGACACATAGGCAAAACTGATGAGGTGGCGCCAAGTCATACCAATCCACCACAATTTACAAGGTTATGACCATCTATATTGGTCATGATCAGCTAGAAATAAGGCAGCAGACTAGTGTTGTCTGCTTTATGACCATTTTGTGTAAGGAAATTATGACCTTTCTGACCAAAATGGTCGCAATGGTTTAGGGTTTGGAGCCCCCTGAGCAGCTTTTGACCAATTGGTCTCAAATGGTCATAGATCTATGACCAATTCTTCGAGGGTCACTGACAGAAGGTCACTAGTTGACATATTTCTTGTAGTGATTGCCTTTCCCACCGCTCTCTTCGTGCAAATACTTCGCGCATTTCTTCTACTTGGCCCTCACTTGGCTATGGATTATTGTCCATCACATATTCTATGCCCATCTTTACATGTTCACTTTGCATGCTATGCTCATTACTATGCTTTTGCCATGCATTCGTGACTCATGCTTTGCATTACACATGATGATAGATTCTCATACTTGTATGTGTATTTGCAAGCTTGGTGGAGATATTGCTTGTTATTGCCATGTTTGCTTTGTGCCCCATGCATATGATGTTACTTTCATCTTGCTTTGTGTTCGTGTTTGCGATATGTCATGTGCATTGTCTATGCCTATTATTTGATCTCATGACATGATTGCCATGATTTACTCTAGTATGTTGCATCTTCTCACTACTAGCTTGCACGACTTGATTACTATGTTTCCCTGCCTTGTTGCATCACCGATGACTCAAACTTTCTCGCTTCATGCGGTTGATGACAACCATCTACATGCTTTGCACATGATTGTTATTGCTTGCCGTCATATATCTCCATATGTTGCCTCTCTCATGCTAGATGATTTCCCATGTATTGAGTGCACCAATGATTTTAGTCTTGTTAATGAGATTGCCCCCATAGCATTCTCGCATATGTTTGGAGATTTTGACATATTTCTTGTGAAGCATGCTTGTCTTACCTCTTTGCACCATATACCTAGTGCCATGAATATTGCCATTGTTGCATCATATTATTCATGCAATTGTGCTTCTAATGGTTATGGGCAAGAGAAGAGAACCAGCATGATGGATGATGTGTTTATCTACCATGCGCATACGTTCTTTCTTTTGTTGTGTGCATGTGTAGGATACTTGGACTCCGTGTCAACTTCCACGTCACGTGAGTTGACAATCCGAGCTCTTCAGAGCGAACCACCTCCTACTACGATGATTCTACATCACACTTGCTTGTACTTCGGCATTGTGAAGGACGCACAAGGACATGCTTTCAAGGTGATATCCTTCTCTTTTGAGAATCCCAAAACCATGAGCATGAATATTGTTGATCATACTACTTGTGTTGCTTGCACCATGAGACTTGGACCACTTGATTGCACACTTGTTAGAGATCTTGCTTCGACTTGTCATTTTCACTATTCCATGCATCATGATATCTATGCCTTGTGTGTTGCATCCAATTCTTGGATTACTTGCTCCTCTCATATGTTTGGTTGCAACAATGTCATCACTTCACATATGCCATGTCCCATTGATTGCTACATGCTTGCTTTGATTGCCTCACACATGATGAACAATTGCTCTTTCTATTGTGTTGAGTGCCACACTATCTTCACTACACCCTATGCACGTTATGCTTGGATTGTCTTGCACTTGGCCCATGTGTTTAGACACTTCATTTCTTTTGGTGTTGTGAATGATTCCTATGCCTACCATAGACCTTTCATTGAGCGCTTTGACCATGTTTGCTATGAACTTGAGGTAGATGCTTCTTCTCTTGCCACACATATTTGCATCACTACCTCACATTCACATGCTTGTTCCCATGATATATTTGCTTGTGCTCAATTTATGTTCTTACATGCCATGTCACTATCCTTTGTCAAACCATATGCTTCGCATGATGACGACACTTGTTTGGTGAATCACCTCTTGAATGCTTGGTTTTGCACTAATGCTAACCACATTTGTTTTTCCACATGTTTGTTGTCTTTGCTCCTTTTGAAGGAATCCCAAGATGGTGCGACATTGGAGAGTGCCCACTTCAGGCTTGAAGATGATGACTACTTGGTGAACGTCCACTCCTACACGGCGAAGCCATCTCTTTCCCATGGTGATTTGGTTTTCGATCCGAGGTCGGATCTTTCCCAAGGGAGGGGAGATGATGCGGAGCATCCTACAGACATCACCATGTCAAGAGTCTGTTTGGCAAGTGACACGTTCAACATCCACTTCACATACACAAAGGTGAATCATCTCCTTTACGCGTGTTCACTTGACCCCTTTGAGGATGGTATACTACTTGACACTCCACTCGCGTACATGCATAGGTATTGTCGGAACACTACGGACGGCAAGGAGGAGTGCGAGTGCAAGTGTACAACTACACCATCCGCGAGGGAAGCGTGGAAATGAAGACGCAAGAAGAAGAGCTGTCGAAGAAGCTCTAGCGAGCGGACGTCCGGACGACACCGGACGACCAGCCCCTCCCAACGAGCGGACGTCCGGCCCCCACCGGACGACCGGTACATCTACACCCGAGCCAATTCAGCGGAAGACCGACCACACCGGACGACCGGCGACCGGACGACCGCCAGCCACCGGACGTCCGGTGCCACCTCAACCGAGCCAAAGTGAGCGGAAGTCCAGCGACTACCGGACGTCCGGAAGCCCATGAGTGTCCGGACGACCGGTCCCTAGCGGACGTCCGGTACCTGTCTGCGTACAAAGATCGGGCATGAAGCCCATGTATCCCTCTCCCACTTACCCCTTCGTGGACCTAGACTATATATACTCCTCCACCTCCTCCTAGTTAGGGTTAGCATTGGTTTAGCTCATTTGAGAGATAGAGCTACGCTCATCCATATCAGATCTCCTCCGTGCGAGAGACTGCGGCCTCTTCGAAGAAGATCCCTTTGGATTCAAGACCCCTTTCTAAGGGAAGATCCCCCCGTGGATTCAAGACCTCCTCACAGAGAAGACCGACTACCCTTGTATCATCCTTAGTTGTCCGTGGATCGTGTATCTTCTCTTATGTATTCGAGGATCTAGCGCATGTGTGATCATTCTTGTTGGTTTAAGTGTTCTCTTGTGTTCCCCTCGTGATTTTCCCCTCGTTTCCCTCCTCGTGTTCTTCGCGTTCTTCACGGGATCCGCTCCTTTCGTGAAAGATCGGGCCACTAGGGTTCTACCCTACATCAGCTTTGGTGGCGAAGAAGATGATGGTGATGATGAAGTAGTATTCTCCAATATAACCATGAGTAGATCCTTCAAACCTTGAACCTCCCGAAGGGCTTGATGAATTAATTCATTGTTTTTCTTCACCTCAGCCATTATGTGTTTATTCTCCGGGCCCCACGGTTTTGTTCCTGCACCGCTTTCTCTTGGCCGAGATATGTCCCAATTGGACGGTATGTGCCTACGAGGAGTATTATCGAACCCATAATTGTGAATCAAATTGCAAAAATTGTTACTATGTAACCTGTGTAAAGGCCTCCTCGGAGGGATTTCTTCTTTGTAGGATCAAAAGTATGTCTAGAGGGGGGGGTGATTAGACTACTTGACCACATAAAATCTAGCCTTTTCCCAATTTTAGTTCTTGGCAGATTTTAGCTATCTTAGCACAAGTCAAGCAATCTCCACACAATTCAAGCAAGCATGCAAAAAGAGTATATGAGCAGCGGAAAGTAAAGCATGCAACTTGCACGAATGTAAAGGGAAGGGTTTGGAGGATTCAAACGCAATTGGAGACACGGATGTTTTTGTCGTGGTTACGATAGGTGGTGCTATCGTACATCCACGTTGATGGAGACTTCAACCCATGGAGGGTAACGGTTGCGTGAGTCCATGGAGGGCTCCACCCACGAAGGGTCCACAAAGAAGCAACCTTGTCTATTCCATCATGGCCGTCGCCCATGAAGGACTTGCCTCACTAGCGGTAGATCTTCACGAAGTAGGCGATCTCCTTGCCCTTACAAACTCCTTGGTTCAACTCCACAATCTTGTCGGAGGCTCCCAAGTGACACCTAGCCAATCTATGAGACACCACTCTCCAAGAAGTAACAAATGGTGTGTTGATGATGAACTCCTTGCTCTTGTGCTTCAAATGATAGTCTCCCCAACACTCAACTCTCTCTCACAGTATTTGGATTTGGTGGAAAGAAGATTTGAGTGGAAAGCAACTTGGGGAAGGCTAGAGATCAAGATTCATATGGTTGGAATGGAATATCTTGACCTCAACACAAGTGTAGGTGGTTCTCTCTCAGAAAATGTGTATTAGAAGTGTAGGTATGTTCTGATGGCTCTCTCCACGAATGAAGAGTGGGTGGAGGGGTATATATAGCCTCCACATAGAATCTAACCGTTACACACAATTTGCCAAACTCGGTGGGACCGAATGGTTAAACTCGGTCGGACCGATTCAGCAAACCTAGTGACCGTTAGGATTTTCGGTGGGACTGAGATGCAACTCGGTAGGACCGATATGGTTAGGGTTATGGCATAACGTAATCTCGGTGTGACCGATTACACAAACTCGGTGGGACCGATTTTGGTAATAATCTAACCAGAGAGTTGGTCAGGTAAACTCGGTAGGACTGATTCGCTCATCTCGGTGAGACCAAAATGTTACAAAAGGGAAACAGAGAGTTTACATTGCAATCTTGGTGGGACCGATCGCTCATCTCGGTAAGACCGAAACTTTACGAAGGGAAACAGAGAGATTACAATCCCATCTCGGTGAGACCGAGATCCCTATCGGTGAAACCGAATTGCTAGGGTTTGTAGCAGTGGCTATGACATCTAAAACTCGGTGGCGCCGGATAGATAGAATCGGTGGGGCCGAGTTTGACTTTTGGTTTAGGTCATATGTGGATGTGGGAAGGTAGTTGAGGGTTTTGGAGCATATCACTAAGCACTTTGAGCAAGCAAGCCATTAAGCAACACCTCATCCCTCCTTGATAGTATTGGCTTTTCCTATAGACTCAATGTGATCTTGGATCACTAAAATATAAAATGTAGAGTCTTGATCTTGAAGCTTGAGCCAAACTTTTTGTCCTTAGAATTTTGAGGGATCCACTTTCCTCATCCATGCCATGCCATTCATTGAGCTTTTCCTGAAATATTAATCTTGGAATAATGTTAGCTCAATGAGCTATATGTTGTTAGGAATTACCAAAACCACCCGGGGATAGTTGCACTTTCAATCTCCCCCTTTTTGGTAATTGATGACAACATATAGATCAAAGCTTCGACAAATGATAATAAGAGTGAAAGATATCGTCGCTTTGAGAAGTATGTGAAAAGCAAGAGCTCCCCCTAAATTTGTGCATATCTTAAGATTTGCTTTGGACTGCAAATGCACAATGAGTTAGGATCATGGGTTACTCTTCCATGTCACATACATCTTGGTGGAGCGCTCAAAATGATAAGAATTAAATACATGCACTCATCACCAAGCAAAGTGAATGATCATATAAGGATAAGTAAGATAATATCACCTAACAAGCATAAGTGTAGCTTATGATCAACCACATGATCATTAATGTCTCACAGATAATAGCGTAGTATCTCAAGCAATCAAAAGACAAACAAAGTTCAACCACCAAAGCAAGAGAGAATAAAAAGCAACGCTCTCTCTCGAAGCCTATGATCTATACATTTTTCTCCCCCTTTGGCAACAAGTTACCAAAAAGTTCATAGAAAATGCATAGCACTAGAACGTCTCTCAGGCTTGGTCTTCAGGTGGTGGTGTCCGGAGAACTCCAAGGACGAAGGCTTCAGTCGAAGTAGACAGAGCTGATGGGGTAGGTGCTGGAGCTGGTGGCACTAAAGCTGTAGCTGGTGCAGATGAAGTGGCTCTAGTGTCCGGAACAGGCACTACAGCAGATCTTTGAGCTCGAGGCACTCTGGCAAATGCATCAGTGGTTGTCTTGCCCTTCCTCTCCCGCATGTCATCCTGTAGCTGCTCCACAACAGACTGAATCTCAGTTACTTTGACATCTAAATCATAGAACTTTTGTTCCACGATTCTTTCCAAGCTCTCCTAGTTTTGAGTTAGGGTGGCCAACCCCTTCTCAATCCTCAGAGATGTTGCTATCAAATAACCAAGCTGGTCCTACTTGCTTTTCAAAAAGTACTCAGATGCCTCCTCTTGAGTTGGCATCTTGGCAGCCTTCTCCATCTTTGCCTTCTCCTTCTTTGCTTGTGCTTGCACTGAGGAGGGTTCATCTTCATTCATCACAACTTGGTTGTCCTCAAAGTCTGGGTAGATAGGCAAGTGTTCCTTATCCAACAAGTATGTTCCTATGCCCATCTTTGAGTTTATCAACTCCTGGATCTGTGGGGCATATCCACAACTTCTTTTCTGGTCAGCTGCAGTCCTCTTGATAGTCTCAACTATAAGACTCATGACCTTGAACTTCTGTGGCACATTAAATATATGTAGCAAGTTAATTGCATGGCCTCCGATCATTCTGTGATCACTAGACTTGGGCAAGAGAGTGTGCCTAAGGATCCAATTGATTGAAGGCAGCCCTGACAGCAAGTGTTTTACTGACCCAAACTGGTGAGTCTCAAGATCTTCTTTAGGAATCTCCTTGTACATGTTTGCCATAGAGTTGTGATCCATCTTCTTCTTGGCATAGACATCCAAGTCATCTTCTTCTTCCTTAGGAGCATTGATTAGATTTGCCCATTCCTCAATAGTTGAGTGGTACCTTGTACCTTTAGACATCCATACTATCCCGCCATCTGGATAGAAGTGTGCTATGGAGTAGAATTGCATTATGAGCTCCTTATTCCACTTTGTGAGCTTCTGCCCAACAAAGTCTGCAACTCCACAAGCACTGAAGCTGTCAAACACACCAGGATAGTGTTCCTCATTTTCCTTGATATACTTCCAGTCGACCCACCTCATTTCACACACTATAGGCTTCTTGTCCAGCAGCACTGTCTCATAAAAATCTTGTTGTTCCTTTGTGTGGAACCTTTAATCAACAGCAGTCCTTCTCCTGGTAGCATATGGATCTGTCTCTCTCCATTTCCTCAGTCCTGAGTCTCTCCCGATCTTCATGTTCTCAGCCACAGGATGAGCATCATTGTGGCCTGGAATTTTTGGCTTCAATTTTCTCAGAACATGCTCTTCATCTTCTTCTTCAGCAACAGTCTCAGGCACTGGGTCCTTGTTCTTCTCAGCAGCTGGTATGTTTCTGGTATTTCTCTTTGGTGCAGTCTTGGGCTTGGAGGCAGCTTTGGGTGCTTCTTTGGGCTTTGGTGATACAGCCCCTGTCCTGATAACATCACCCATAAGCTTCTGTGCCTTGGGTGCTGGTGCAGCAACCTCTTCTTCCTCTTCTTCTTCCATCATGGAAGCCTTTCCAATCACTCTGGCCAAGGTCTTCTTGACCCTTTCCTTCCTTTTCTTTCCTTCTGTAGCAGGCTCTTTGGGTTGAGATTCCAAAGATGCTTGAGAGGATGTGATGTCTACTACACAACCTTCTTCTTGTAGACGTTGTTGGGCCTCCAAGTGCAGAGGTTTGTAGGACAATAGCAAATTTCCCTCAAGTGGATGACCTAAGGTTTATCAATCCGTAGGAGGCATAGGATGAAGATGGTCTCTCTCAAGCAACCCTGCAACCAAATAACAAAGAGTCTCTTGTGTCCCCAACACACCCAATACAATGGTAAATTGTATAGGTGCACTAGTTCGGCGAAGAGATGGTGATACAAGTGGTATATGGATAGTAGATAATAGTATTTGTAATCTGAAAATATAAAAACAGCAAGGTAACTAATGATAAAAGTGAGCCTAAACGGTATTGCAATGATAGGAAATAAGGCCTAGGGTTCATACTTTCACTAGTGCAAGTTCCCTCAACAATACTAACATAATTGGATCACATGACTATCCCTCAACATGCAACAAAGAGTCACTCCAAAGCCACTAATAGTGGAGAACGAATGAAGAGATTATGGTAGGGTACGAAACCACCTCAAAGTTATTCTTTCCAATCAATCCGTTGGGCTATTCCTATAAGTGTCACAAACAGCCCTAGAGTTCATACTAGAATAACACCTTAAGACACAAATCAACCAAAACCCTAATGTCACCTAGATACTCCAATGTCACCTCAAGTATCCGTGGGTATGATTATACGATATGCATCACACAATCTCAGATTCATCTATTCAACCAACACAAAGGACCTCAAAGAGTGCCCCAAAGCTCTACCAGAGAATCATGACGAAAACGTGTGCCAACCCCTATGCATAGGTTCATGGGCGGAACCCGCAAGTTGATCACCAAAACATACATCAAGTGAATCACGTGATATCCCATTGTCACCACAGATATCCACGGCAAGACATACATCAAGTGTTCTCAAATCTTTAAAGACTCAATCCGATAAGATAACTCCAAAGGGAAAACTCAATTCATTACAAGAGAGAAGTGGGGGAGGAGAAACATAGGATCCAACTATAATAGCAAAGCTCGTGATACATCAAGATCGTATCACCTCAAGAACACGAGAGAGAGAGAGATCAAACACATAGCTACTGGTACATACCCTCAGCCCCGAGGGAGAACTACTCCCTCCTCGTCATGGAGAGCACCGGGATGATGAAGATGGCCACCGGAGAGGGATTGCCCCCTCTGGCAGGGCGCCGGAATGGGTCTAGATTGGTTTTCGGTGGCTACAGAGGCTTCTAGCGGCGGAACTCCCGATCTATTGTGCTCATGGATGTTTTTAGGGTATATGGAGATATATAGGCGGAAGAAGTACTTCAGGGGGGCCACGAGGGGCTCACGAGGGTGGAGGGCGCGCCCCCCTGCCTTGTGACCTCCTCGCAGATCCCCCGACGTGCACTCCAAGTTTTCTGGGCTTCTTTCCTTCCAAAAATGAGTTCCGTGAAGTTTCAGGTCAATTGGACTCCGTTTGATTTTCCTTTTCTTCAAAACCCTAAAACAGGGTAAAAACAGAAACTGGCACTGGGCTCTGGGTTAATAGGTTAGTCCCAAAAATGATATAAAAGTGTATAATAAAGCCCATAAACATTCAAAACAGTAAATAGTATAGCATGGAGCAATCAAAAATTATAGATACGTTGGAGACGTATCAGCATCCCCAAGCTTAATTCCTGCTCGTCCTTGAGTAGGTAAATGATAAAAGAAATAATTTTTGATGTGGAATGCTAGTTGGCATAATTTCAATGCAATTCTTCTTAATTGTGGCATGAATATTCAGATCATAAGATTCAAGACAAAAGTTTAATATTGACATAGAAACAATAATACTTCAAGCATACTAACTAAGCAATTATGTCTTCTCAAAATAACATGGCTAAAGAAAGCTACCCCTACAAAATCATATAGTCTGGCTATGCTCCATCTTCACCACACAAAATATTTAAATCATGCACAACCCCGATGACAAGCCAAGCAATTGTTTCATACTTTTGATGTTCTCAAACTTTTTCAATCTTCACGCAATATATGAGCGTGAGCCATGGATATAGCACTATAGGTGGAATAGAATGGTGGTTGTGGAGAAGACAAAAAGGAGAAGATAGTCTCACATCGACTAGGCGTATCAACGGGCTATGGAGATGCCCATCGATAGATATCAATGTGAGTGAGTAGGGATTGCCATGCAACAGATGCACTAGAGCTATAAGTATATGAAAGCTCAACAAAAGAAACTAGTGGGTGTGCATCCAACTTGCTTGCTCATGAAGACCTAGGGCATTTTGAGGAAGCCCATCATTGGAATATACAAGCCAAGTTCTATAATGAAAGATTCCTACTAGTATATGAAAGTGACAACATAGGAGACTCTCTATCATGAAGATCATGGTGCTACTTTGAAGCACAAGTGTGGTAAAAGGAAAGTAGCATTGTCCCTTCTCTCTTTTTCTCTCATTTTTTTTATTTTTTTATTTGGGCCTTCTCTTTTTTTATGGCCTCTTTTCTCTTTTTTTTCTTTGGGCTTCTTTGGCCTCTTTTATTTATTTATTTTCGTCTGGAGTCTCATCCCGACTTGTGGGGGAATCATAGTCTCCATCATCCTTTCCTCACTGGGACAATGCTCTAATAATGATGATCATCACAATTTTATTTTCTTGCAACTCAAGAATTACAATTCGATACTTAGAACAAGATATGACTCTATATGAATGCCTCCGGCGGCGTACCGGGATGTGCAATGATGCATGAGGGACATGTATGAAAGAATTATGAACGGTGGATTTGCCACAAATACAATGTCAACTACATGATCATGCTAAGCAATATGACAATGATGGAGCTTGTCATAATAAACGGAACGGTGGAAAGTTGCATGGCAATATATCTCGGAATGGCTACGGAATTGCCATAATTGGTAGGTATGGTGGCTGTTTTGAGGAAGGTAAATGGTGGGTTTATGGTACCGGCGAAAGGTGCGCGGTACTACAGAGGCTTGAAAGGGTGGAAGGGTGAGAGTGCGTATAATCCATGGACTCAACATTAGTCATAAAGAACTCACATACTTATTGCAAAAATCTACAAGTTATCAAAGCAAAGTATTACACGCATGCTCCTAGGGGGATAGATTGGTAGGAAAAGACCATCGCTCGTCCCCGACCGCCACTCATAAGGAAGACAATCAATAAATAAATCATGCTCCGACTTCATCACATAACGGTTCACCATACGTGCATGCTATGGGAATCACAAACTTCAACAGAAGTATTTCTCAATTTCACAACTACTCAACTAGCATGACTTAGATATTATTACCTCCATATATCAAAACAATTATCAAGTATCAAACTTCTCATAGTATTCAACACACTCATAAGAGAATTTTATTATTCTTGAATACCAAGCATATTAGGATTTTAAGCAAATTACCATGCTATTTAAGACTCTCAAAATAATCTAAGTGAAGCACTAGAGAAAATGACAAACTACTCCGAAAGATATAAGTGAAGATCAATGAGTAGTCGAATAATTATGCAACTATGTGAAGACTCTCTAACATTTAATAATTTCATATCTTGATAATTTATTCAAACAGCAAGCAAAACAAAATAAAATGACATCTAATAATAGCAAACATCATGTGAATAAGCAAAAACTTAGGATCAACCGAAACTAACCGATAATTGTTGAAGAAGAAAGGTGGGATACCAACCGGGGCATCCCCAAGCTTAGATGCTTGAGACTTATTGAAATATTATCTTGGGATGCCTTGGGCATCCCCAAGCTTGAGCTTTTGTGTCTTCTTAATTCCTCTAATATCATGATCTCCCTAAATCTCAAAAGCTTCATCCACACAAAACTCAACAAGGACTCGTGAGATAGGTTAGTATAAACTATTGCAAAAACCTTATCATACTCTACTGTGGCAAATAACTAAAATTATTATTCAATATTGCATACTAAATTCCTCTGCATATTTAATAGTCCTATCCTCAAATAGAATCATTAAAGAAGCAAACATATGCAAACAATGCAAACATAACAGCAATCTGCCTAAACAGGATAGTCTGTAAAGAATGCTGCAACATCCATACTTCCCTAGCTCCAAAAATTACGAAAGAAAATTCCCGCTGTAGTAAATTTATCATATCTCAGTATGCAAAAGGTTTCAACATTTTATCACATTCTGACTTTTCTAGGGAATTATTGCAACAGCGGTAAACTTTCTGTTTTCAAACAGCAACATGTGGACTTCTAGAATAGGCATAGTAAAGACTATCAATGCCACTTTTATTGAAATAAAGGATGCAAAACATTGTTCTAAATAACAGCACGCAAAGCTTAACAAAATAAATTGACGCTCTAAGCAAAACACATATCATGTGGTAAATAAAAATATAGCTCCAAGTAAAGTTACCGATGAACGAGGACGAAAGAGGGGATGCCTTCCGGGGCATCCCCAAGCTTAGGCTCTTGGCTATCCTTGAATATTACCTTGGGTTGACTTGGGCATCCCCAAGCTTAGGCTCTTTCCACTCCTTATTCCATAGTCCATCGAATCCTTACCCAAAACTTGAAAACTTCACAACACAAAACTTAACAGAAAACTCGTAAGCTCCATTAGTATAAGAAAATAAATCACCACTTCAATGTACTGTAATGAACTCATTCTTTATTTATATTGGTGTTATACCTACTGTAGTCCAACTTCTCTATGGTTTATAAACTATTTTACTAGCCATAGATTCACCAAAATAAGCAAACAACACACGAAAAACAGAATCTGTCAAAAACAGAACAGTCTTCAGTAATCTGGATCAAACGTATACTTCTGGAACTCATAAAATTCTCAAATAAATTGCTGGACCTGAGGAATTTATATATTAATCATCTGCAAAAAGAATTAACTCAATATCTCTCTCCAATAAAAACTGGCAGCAATCTTCGTGTGCGCTAAAGTTTCTGTTTTTTACAGCATGATCAAAAAGACTCTCCCCAAGTCTTCCCAAAGGTTCTACTTGGCACAAACACTAATTAAAAGCATAAAACCTCATCTAAATAGAGGATAGATGAATTATTTATTACTAAACAGGAAAGAAAAGCAAGGAACAAAAATAAAGTTGGGTTGCCTCCCAACAAGCGCTATCGTTTAACGCCCCTCGCTAGGCATGATGATTTCAACGATGCTCACATAGAAGATAAGAATTGTAACATAAAGAGAGCATCTTGAAGAATATGACTAGCACATTTAAGCCTAACCCACTTCCTATGCATAGGGATTTTTTGAGAAAACAATTTATGGGAGCAATAATCAACTTGCATAGGAAGGTAAAACAAGCATAACTTCAAAACTTTAAGCACATAGAGAGGAAACTTGATATTATTACAACTTCTACAAGCATATGTTCCTCCCTCATAATAATTTTCAGTAGCATCATGAATGAATTCAACAATATAACCAGCACCTAAAGCATTCTTTTCATGATCTACAAGCATAGAAAATTTACTACTCTCCACATAAGCAAAATTCTTCTCTTGAATAGTAGTGGGAGCAAACTCAACAAAATAATTATCATGGGATTGAAAAATGAAATCAAGATGACAAGTTTCATTGTTATCATTATTCTTTAAAGCATACGTGTCATCACAATAATCATCATAGATAGGAGGCATGCTTTCATCATAATAAATTTGCTCATCAAAACTTGGGGGACAAAAAATATCATCTTCATCAAAGATAGCTTCCCCAAGCTTGTGGCTTTGCATATCATTAGCATCATGAATATTCAAGGAATTCATACTAACAACATTGCAATCATGCTCATCATGAATATTCAAGGAATTCATACTAACAACATTGCAATCATGCTCATCATTCAAATATTTAGTTCCAAACATTTTATAGATTTCTTCTTCTAGCACTTGAGCACAATTATCCTTTCCATCATACTGACGAAAGATATTAAAAAGATGAAGCGTATGAGACAAACTCAATTCCATTTTTTTGTAGTTTTCTTTTATAGACTAAACTAGTGATAAAACAAGAAACTAAAAGAGTCGGTTGCAAGATCTAAAGATATACCTTCAAGCGCTAACCTCTCCGGCAACGGCACCAGAAAAGAGCTTGATGTCTACTACAAAACCTTCTTCTTGTAGACGTTGTTGGGCCTCCAAGTGCAGAGGTTTGTAGGACAGTAGCAAATTTCCCTCAAGTGGATGACCTAAGGTTTATCAATCCGTAGGAGGCATAGGATGAAGATGGTCTCTCTCAAGCAACCCTGCAACCAAATAACAAAGAGTCTCTTGTGTCCCCAACACACTCAATACAATGGTAAATTGTATAGGTGCACTAGTTCGGCGAAGAGATGGTGATACAAGTGGTATATGGATAGTAGATAATAGTATTTGTAATATGAAAATATAAAAACAGCAAGTTAACTAATGATAAAAGTGAGCGTAAACGGTATTGCAATGATAGGAAATAAGGCCTAGGGTTCATACTTTCGTTAGTGCAAGTTCCCTCAACAATACTAACATAACTGGATCACATGACTATCCCTCAACATGCAACAAAGAGTCACTCCAAAGCCACTAATAGTGGAGAACGAACGAAGAGATTATGGTAGGGTATGAAACCACCTCAAAGTTATTCTTTCCAATCAATCCGTTGGGCTATTCCTATAAGTGTCACAAACAGCCCTAGAGTTCGTACTAGAATAACACCTTAAGACACAAATCAACCAAAACCCTAATGTCACCTAGATACTCCAATGTCACCTCAAGTATCCGTGGGTATGATTATATGATATGCATCACACAATCTCAGATTCATCTATTCAACCAACACAAAGGACCTCAAAGAGTGCCCCAAAGCTCTACCAGAGAATCACGACGAAAACGTGTGCCAACCCCTATGCATAGGTTCATGGGCGGAACCCGCAAGTTGATCACCAAAACATACATCAAGTGAATCACGTGATATCCCATTGTCACCATAGATATCCACGGCAAGACATACATCAAGTGTTCTCAAATCTTTAAAGACTCAATCCGATAAGATAATTCCAAAGGGAAAACTCAATTCATTACAAGAGAGAAGAGGGGGAGGAGAAACATAGGATCCAACTATAATAGCAAAGCTCGTGATACATCAAGATCGTATCACCTCAAGAACACGAGAGAGAGAGAGAGAGAGAGAGAGAGAGAGAGATCAAACACATAGCTACTGGTACATACCCTCAGCCCCGCGGGAGAACTACTCCCTCCTCGTCATGGAGAGCACCGGGATGATGAAGATGGCCACCGGAGAGGGATTGCCCCCTCCGGCAGGGCGCCAGAATGGGTCTAGATTGGTTTTCAGTGGCTACGGAGGCTTCTAGCGGCGGAACTCCCGATCTATTGTGCTCACGAATGTTTTTAGGGTATATGGAGATATATAGGCGGAAGAA
>NC_041382.1:109996735-110069262 GCF_002162155.2 Triticum dicoccoides
CCCTGCCTCGTGACCTCCTCGCAGATCCCCCAACATGCACTCCAAGTCTTTTGGGCTTCTTTCCTTCCAAAAATGAGTTCCGTGAAGTTTCAAGTCAATTGGACTTCGTTTGATTTTCCTTTTCTTCAAAACCCTAAAACAGGGTAAAAACAGAAACTGGCACTGGGCTCTGGGTTAATAGGTTAGTCCCAAAAATGATATAAAAGTATATAATAAAGCCCATAAACATTCAAAACAGTAAATAGTATAGCATGGAGCAATCAAAAATTATAGATATGTTGGAGACGTATCAGGATGCTCTGGCCTTAGACATTGGTTGTCTTCCTGCTGGCCTTTTGATCTTCATCCCTGGATTAACTGTAGCTGAGCTGTACTCCTTCTTAACCACTTTCTTCTTTGATGTGGCCTCATCCTCAGTGGCCACATAGTCTTCATCCTCAGACTCTGAAGTTTTCTTCTTACTTGCTCTAGTGGCAGCCTTTGGCAAATTACTTGGGGTGCTCCTGCTACCATCATCTGAACTGCTAGAGGGACTAGTGCCCTCACTCAGGTGAACCTGCTCCTCTGACCTGTTCTGGCTGTCACTCTGGTCAGACATGTTGCAAACACTGACAGCAGACCCTGTGAATAGATATAAATGAGATAGAGTGGATGAGCATCACAAAATGCAGACATTTTTGCAAAAGAATGAGTCAAAAACTTAGTTTTAGTTTTCCACAGAAAGCATTTCGGATCAACCGATTTGCAAACTCGGTGATACCGAAGCAGCTGTTGGAACCTAAACTAGTGAACTCGGTCAGACCGAGTCACAGTTCGGTGGCACCGAGACTGCTAGGGTTTCACAAAGTCCTGAACTCGGTCACACTGATTTGCAATTCTCGGTCAGACCGAGAACCACATGTGCAATGGCCTTGGCCGAATCGGTGGAACCGAGTTCTGCAACCCGGTGGGTCCGAGATGGTTTCGGCGGAAACCTAACCCTAAATTTTCGATTCAACTCTAATCTATGGAGTGTTTTGACTGGATAGAAGTGTTTCAATCGTGGTAAGAATCATAATGAACACAATGTGCTAGGAATCGTACGGGGATAGCACTGTGATCGAGTCCATACCCTAGTTTGGCGATGAACTCGCTACGGCGTCAATAGCGGGGAAGAATTCCGTTGACGGCGGGGGAGACCAGCGACAGGAGGCGGCTGGCGACGAGGAGGACGGTCCAGAGACCCAGGAGGCAGAGCGAGCTATGCGCGGGCGAAGGGGTTTCGGATAAATTTCCAAAATTTTGCCCGTGAGTATATATAGCCCGACCCTGTCGGTGTGACCGAGTGGAGCAACTCGGTGGCACCGAGATGCATAATTGTTGACAGTTACAACAACTCGGTGTGACTGAAAAGTTCAAATCGGTTGCACCGAGATTGAAAACCTAGATCGACTTAGTGATCTCGGTATGACCGAAATGGAGGAATCGGTCAGACCGAAGCACACAAAGAAGTTTTGGAAGTTTAGGTCTATGACGAATCGGGGACTCCGAGTGCTCCTCACACAGAGTGGTTCGAATCTGACTTGATCAAATTTTGTGATGTAGCATGAATAGAATTTGAGACGAGAAAAGCATAGATAGCTAGAGAGGGTTCTTGGACATTCTTGTCCATCCACTTGGCAAAAGAAAACCAATCAATCAAAACAACAAGTGGATGTCCTCGAATGAGTAAAATATGCAATCAACATGCTCACACAATAAAATGGCAATTGAAATATGTGGCAAAGCATGCACAACCAATTCTATCATCTATCAAACAATTTGCGATGACTAGGTCATCTATATATGAGTATATTGACTTAGGAGTCAAATGAGAACATTTGATCATAGGTCATACTCATCGTTTAAGCACAAGTGGGGTTACCACTTTTACATAAAGCATTTGTTGTGTTCACACCATTAGAGTTGCTTTAGCTCAATTCTTAGAGTAAAGCTCCCCCTAGATGTGAGATCCCCCTTAAGAGGGATGAACTAACCTTGGGTTTTGTCGATGATGACTTCATGTAGATGTTGAAGATGTGGATGCTCAACGTTGATGTAGATCATTTGGAGCTATCCATTGGAGTGAGTTGCACTTTCAATACCTACACGGGTTAGTCCCACAAGGAACAAACAAGGATATCCATAGACATAGAGTGATGCACACACAAGATGATGTCTATGAAAGCTTTTAGGTTACCTTGTCCCTTGTCTTACCAACAAGAGGGTTTTTGACTCCTTGAACTAGTGCAAGATGTGGAAGTTGATTGCACTTGTCCTTGCCAAGATGATAAGAGTGAAGTATGTTGGCGGAGTCACCCTCAAGAACTATCTAGTTCTTCTTCTTCGGGATCCACACCATCTTGATAGGAATCCTCGGTGTTGTAGTTGTACTTGATGAAGTGGAACTTGAAGTAGTCTTGGGAACCCACTTGACCAAGGCCTTAGGAGCTTCTTCAAATGCATCAATTTCCTCTTGAAGCTTGTCCTTGCCTTTTTGCTTGTGGTCTTGTGGTGGAAGATCATCTTGAGCTTGTGTCCCTTTGAGAGAACTAGGATCATACTTCTCTTGTTAAGGAACAAACTTCGTCTTGGGGTATTGATCTTCTTCCCACTCAACTCCATTGGCATTGAACTTTCGTTCAAAACCAACACCTTGATTCTTCCGGTGCCTTCCTTGCTTGCGTACAATTTCCTCGAATTGCTTACTTCCGGCAAGGCTCTTGTAAACACCTTTCTCTATAATTCCCTTCAATAAGCTATTTTCTTGCTCAAGTGTAACTTGGCTAAGAGAATCATTAGTGGAATCAAGAGAACTACTTGAAGCAACAATATTGGATTTAGCATGATTATTGTTACTACTAGAGGAAGAATCTTTCTTATTCTTGTTACTAGACTTGACTTGAGGCATGTAAGTGGATAAGAGTAAACGCTTGGCAATGTAAGAAGAACTTTTCTTGCGAAGATCATCATTGATTGCTTTTAAGAACTCATGATCTTGCTCAAGGTTGAGCTTTTCAAAGCGCAATTTCTCATGAGTCCGTAAAAGTTCTTGATGATCTCCTAAGATAGTTTCATGAGCTAACTTAAGAGTGTTTAGTTCTTTAGTTAGAGACTCAATCGTCTCCTTATCATTGTCATTTGTTTTATCTTGATTAGCATGATTAATTGACATTTCATCATAGTATTCATCTCTGGAGTTGTCAACAAGTAAATCATCATCACCTAACAAGTCATCTTCATCACTATTGAAATCAACATACTCGGGGTGTGATACCTTTGGGCCTTTAGCCATGAAGCATGTTCCAACTCCTTCATTTGGTGAGTCAAATATGTCGTAGGAGTTGGTTGTCACAAGTGCTAGACCAACAACACCTTCATCTTGAGTATATTCGGAGTCAGAATGATAGCTTCTCTCGAAGTGGTTGTCGGAGTCGGAGCCGGATACCCATTCACCAACATGAGCTTGATGTCTTCGTTTTGTGTAGCTCCTTGATGACTTGTCCTTTCTTTCCGAATCCTTGCTTCTCCGTGAGGGTCTTCGTTCATAACGATCATCTCTACTCCTTCTTTCTCTAGATGGTGATTCTTCTCTTCTACTTCTTCTCTTGGGAGAATCTTCTCTTGTAGGGGGCCGTACATTCATTGGAACAGTGTCCGGGCCTTCCACAATTGTAGCAGTTTCGCTCTCGACTAGAAGATCTTTTGTCATTGTAGGACCTTGATTTGGAGCTTCTCTCTTTGCTTCTACTCTTGTAGAACTTGTTGAAGTTCTTCACCATTAAGCTCAATTCTTCATTGAAGGTTTGTTTATCACTCGATGATGTGGGGGCTTCACATGAGGCTTTGTAAGCACCACTTGATTTGTTGTGAAGTTCCTTGAGGGAGTCCTGGATTAGCGGGTGTTCGGGTAGCCGGACTATACCTTCAGCCGGACTCCAGGACTATGAAGATACAAGATTGAAGACTTCGTCCCGTGTCCGGATGGGACTTTCCTTGGCGTGGAAGGCAAGCTTGGTGATGCAGATATTCAAGATCTCCTACCATTGTAACCGACTTTGTGTAACCCTAACCCTCTCCGGTGTCTATATAAACCGGAGGGTTTTAGTCCGTAGGACAACTTCATCATACAACAATCATACCATAGGCTAGCTTCTAGGGTTTAGCCTCCTTGATCTCGTGGTAGATCTACTCTTGTACTACCCATATCATCAATATTAATCAAGCATGACGTAGGGTTTTACCTCCATCAAGAGGGGCCGAACCTGGGTAAAACATCGTGTTCCTTGCCTCCTGTTACCATCCGGCCTAGACGCACAGTTCGGGACCCCCTACCCAAGATCCGCCGGTTTTGACACGGACATTGGTGCTTTCATTGAGAGTTCCTCTGTGTCGTCGCTTTTAGGCCCGATGGCTCCTTCGATCATCAACAACGATGCAGTCCAGGGTGAGACTTTTCTCCCCGGACAGATCTTCGTCTTCGGCGGCTTCGCACTGCAGGCCAATTCGCTTGGCCACCTTTGAGCAGATCGAAAGCTACGCCCCTGGCCATCAGGTCAGGTTTGGAAGCCTAAACTACACGGCTGACATCCGCGGGGACTTGATCTTCGATGGATTCGAGCCACAGCCAAGTGCGCCGCACTGTCTCGATGGGCATGATATAGCTCTGCCGCCAAACAGCGCCTTGGAGGCCGCACACACATCGGTTCTGACCATTGATTCGGAGCCTACTGCGCCGATCGAGGATCAGCGGTTGGACGCTGCCTCAGGGGCTGCGATCTCAGAGGCGATCGAGCCGAACTCCAGCCCCGCACTCCGCATGGCCCGTGACTCCGAGGAGCCGGATTCCTCTCCGAACTCCAAGCCCCCCGCGCCCCTGCCGATCAAATCTGATTGGGCGCCGATAATGGAGTTCACTGCCATGGACATCTTTCAGCACTCGCCCTTCGGCGACATCCTGAATTCTCTAAAGTTTCTCTCTTTATCAGGAGAGCCCTAGCCGGACTACGGTCAACAAGGTTGGGATACGGATGATGAGGAAATTCAAAACCCACCCACCACCCACTTCGTAGCCACTGTCGATGACTTAACCGACATGCTTGACTTCGACTCCGAAGACATCAACGGCATGGACGACGATGCAGGAGACGAACAAAAACCTGCACTTGTAGGGCGCTGGAAGGCCACCTCGTCATATGACATATATATGGTGGACACTCCAAAGGATGGAGATGGCAGTGGAACAGCAGAGGACGATACCTCTAAGAAACAGCACAAGCGCCGGCGTCAGCAGCGCCACTCTAAATCCCGCCAAAGCAAAAACGGTGATTCCGGCACGGGAGATAATACTACTCTGGATAGCGCCGAAGAACACCCCCTCCAGCAAGATTCAGCACAGGAGGACAGAGAAGCCAGCCCTCAAGAGAGGGCGGCGGACCAAGAGGTTGAGGATGATAATTATACGCCTCCCTCCGAAGACGAGGCAAGCCTCGATGACGACGAGTTCGTCGTGCCAGAGGATCTCGCCGAACAAGAGCGTTTTAAACGCAGGCTTATGGCCACGGCAAGCAGCCTCAAGAAAAAGCAGCAACAGCTTAGAGCTGATCAGGATTTGCTAGCTGACAGATGGACTGAAGTCCTTGCGGCGGAAGAGTATGAACTCGAACGCCCCTCCAAGAGTTACCCAAAGCGCAGGCTGCTACCCCGACTAGAGGAGGAAGCACCTACATCACCAGCGCATGACATGGCCGACCGGCCACCCCGTGGCCGCGACAGAGAGGCCTCTTGGCCCTCCACTCAAGCCATGCCCCGACGCCGCGTCAAGCATACTAAGGCACGGGAAAATGCGCCCGACGTGCGCGACATACTTGAGGACAAGGCAAGGCAAAAAAGATCGATCTACGGATTGCGCAGGCGCCCCACGGCACATGACGGTGATCATCACTCCGGATGCAATAAATCCGGCCGGGCCGAACTCAACAGACAAAGCTCCTTCGAGATGGGTCGTGATATAGCCCAATACAGAGGCGCCGCACACCCACTATGCTTCACAGATGAAGTAATGAATCATAAAATCCCTGAGGCTTCAAACCCGTAAACATCGAATCGTACGATGGCACAACAGATCCTGCGGTATGGATCGAGGATTATCTCCTTCATATCCACATGGCCCGCGGTGATGATCTACATACCATCAAATACCTCCCACTCAAACTTAAGGGACCGGCCCGACATTGGCTTAACAGCTTGCCAGCAGACTCAATCGGTTCTTGGGAGGACCTGGAAGCCGCATTCCTTGATAACTTCCAGGGCACTTATGTGCAACCACCGGATGCCGACCTAAGCCACATAATTTAGCAGCCAGAGGAATCGGCCAGGCAATTCTGGACACGGTTCCTAACAAAGAAAAACTAGATAGTCGACTGTCCGGACGCAGAGGCCTTAGCGGCCTTCAAGCATAATATCCGTGACGAGTGGCTTGCCCGGCACCTGGGACAGGAAAAGCCGAAATCTATGGCAGCCCTCAAGACACTCATGACCCGCTTTTGCGCGGGAGAAGACAGCTGGCTAGCTCTCAACAACAATTTAACCAAGAACCTTGGTAATTCGAATACCAAGGACAAAAGCGACAGGTCGCGTCGGAACAAACAAAAGCGCCGCGTTAACAGCGACAGCAACGAGGATACATCAGTTAATGCCGGATTCCGAGGCTACAAATCCGGTCAACGGAAAAAGCCATTCAAAAGAAATACTCAGGGCCCGTCCAGTTTGGACCGAATACTCGACCGCTTGTGCCAGATACATGGCACCCCCGAAAAGCCAGCCAATCACACCAACAGGGATTGTTGGGTGTTCAAGCAGGCAGGCAAGTTAAGAGCCGAAAACAAAGACAAGGGGCTGCATAGCGACAATGAGGAGGAGCCCAGGCCGCCGAACAACAGTGGACAGAAGGGATTTCCCCCGCAAGTGCGGACGGTGAACATGATATACGCAACCCACATCCCCAAGAGGGAGCGGAAGCGTGCGTTATGGGACGTATATGCGATGGAGCCAGTCGCCCCAAAGTTCAACCCATGGTCCTCCTGCCCGATCACCTTTGATCGAAGGGACCACCCCACTAGCATCCGTCAGGTGGCTTCGCCACATTGGTTCTAGACCCAATCATTGACGGATTTCATCTCACAAGAGTCCTCATGGACGGCGGCAGCAGCCTGAACCTGCTTTACCAGGATACAGTGTGAAAAATTGGCATAGATCCCTCGAGGATCAAGCCCACCAAAACGGCCTTTAAAGGCGTCATACCAGGTGTAGAAGCCAACTGTACAGGCTCAGTCACACTGGAAGTGGTCTTCGGATCTCTGGATAACTTCCGAAGCGGGGAGTTAATCTTCGACATAGTCCCGTTCCGTAGTGGCTATCACGCACTGCTCGGGCAAACCGCATTCGCAAAATTCAACGCGGTACCGCACTATGCATACCTCAAGCTCAAGATGCCAGGTCCTGGAGGAGTAATCACGGTCAATGGGAACACTGAACGCTCCCTCCGAACAGAGGAGCACACGACAGCGCTCGCGGCAGAAATACAAAGCAGCCTCTCTAGGCAGTTCTCCAGTTCGGCCTTCAAAAAGCCAGACACTGTCAAGCGCGCCCGGAGTACCCTACAACAAGACCGCCTGGCACGTTCTGAGCTAGCGTAGCAATGCGGCCCCAACCCTAGACCTCGCGATATAGCGAAGCCAGTGCTTCACGTACATAACTACGCTCTTGAAATACCATGGGCACAGGGGAAGGGGCACTATCACGGCATGCCCGAAATACGGCTTAAACCACACCAGGGGCTGCCGGATTCCTTTTTTTTTCCTTTTTTTCTCTTACTCTCACGACTCCATACTTCGGATGACCCATTCGGCAATTCAACTGCCGCACAAACGATGCAAGATCTAGGAAATCAGACAAGCCACACCGCATTATGGAACTCCCAGGTGGTCTCTATTGCGAGCAGTATACCTGTTTTTTAATACAATTCCGCGGCCTGCCACTGGCTAGGACATGTTAAATAGTCCAATTTCTTTTGCTTATCGCACTATTTATATCGTTCCGCTTTCATAGCAGCCTTTCTATAAACAATGCATAGCTTTTTGTCTATTTTTGCATTATCCTATTTATATATATATGTTTATTAATAACATGTTGCATCCGTACACTATGGTACGGCAAAAATACACCAGGGGCTTCAGTACCCATCAATATGGCGTGAGAAGTCCGTACACTTTCACAAGTGCGGCACCCCGAACTTATAGCACTATATGCATCGGCTCCGAATCATGATTTGGGTCAATAGTTGGGTTTGCCCGGCTCCTATGTTTTGGTGCCTTACGTTCTGCTATATCGGCTAAGGTAGCACTAGGAGAACTACTGCGATTGTGCCCCAGTTAAGCTGGGCTGAGCACCTCAGTAGAGAAAGCTAAAACTGACTGTCATGATGAGGCGAGAGACCGGTCGCTGTTCGAGAGGTTTTTTGAGTCCTTAAAGACTTATGCCGCTCCGAGCGAGGAACCGGCTTTGTCCGGTGAAGGCGTGGATAGCGCCCCGAACTCGGTCTTCCGAATACTAGGGGCTTCGCCGAAATTTAAAATTATAGAGTTCTATGGCTAAGTGAGAGTGTTCAAGCATTATAGTCCGATTGCCTTGTTCGTTGTGCTGAGCGCCTCCCTCGATGGACCCAATCATGGGAAAAAGAGCGCTCAGGTTTATCCCGAACACCCCAGCACTAGTGGCATGGGGGCAGAAGCCGACGACTGGCCATCTCTCAATTTTTTGATAAATGGCCGCACAGAAAGTAATACTTTAAATTCAACAAGCATTGCTTAGCGCATATGAACAAGTTTTTAGCGCACAGGATAACACGAGCGAGTTCATTCAAAAATTACATCCTTGGTACATTCATCCGCCATAAGGGGGGCACCAGCCAGAACATCCTTGTAATAGTTCTCGGGCTTGCGATGCTCCTTCCCCGGCGGCGGCCCGTCCCTCACAAGCTTCTCACCGTCCAGCTTACCCAAGTGCACCTTTGCACGGGCAAGGGCCCTACGGGCACCTTCGATGCAGATGGAGCGCTTTATGACCTCGAGCCGTGGACAAGCCTCCACCAGCCGCCGCACCAGTCCAAAGTTGCTCCCAGGCAGGGCCTCTCCAGGCCACAGCCGAACTATGAAGCCCTTTAGGGCTTGTTCGGCCGCCTTGTGGAGCTCGACCAGCTACTTCAGCTGGTCGCTCAAGGGCACAGGGTGTCCGGCCTCAGCCTACTGAGACCAGAACACCTTCTCCGTCGAGCTGCCTTCCTCGGCTCGGTACAATGCGGCGGCATCGGATACGCTGCAGGGAAGATCTGCGAATGCCCCTGGAGAGCTCCGGATTCGGGTAAGTAACAAGTAGATTACTTTTATATGTCTGCTTTGCATAGAGAATGCCTTACCCGCCGCTATCTTTTTCACCGCATCCAATTCCTGGAGGGCCTTCTGGGCTTCGGCCTTGGCAGATTCGGCAGTTTTAAGGGCCGCAGCAAGCTCGGACGCTCGCATCTTCGAGTCGAGCTCCAAACTCTCATGTTTTTTCATGAGAGCCTGAAGCTCTTGCTGCACCCCGCCAACCTGCGCCTCAAATTTCTCCCGCTCGGTGCGCTCCATGGCCGCTTTCTTCTCGGCCTCGGACAGCGCCTGCTTGAGGGTCGCCACCTCAGTTGTGGCCCCTACAATAAGCAGTGCACTCCTGTCATTTTTTGCAATTGCGTCTTCTTATAGGCAATTTTTCTATAAGGTATCTCTTACCTTCTTTCTCCTCGAGCTGCCGTTTGGCAAGGCCGAGCTCTTGCTCGGTCCGCTCGAGTCCCTGCTCCAGGGCACCCACCTCCGCAGTCAGTGCGGCGGTGGCCAGCAGCGAAGCTTGCATACGTATATTGACTCCTTTTTAGTTAGAATCCTGCGATATTTAATAGATCCTCTATTCGGCTTTTCTTTCCGAATGCCAAACAGAGCATCAGGGGCTACTGTCTATGCGGTAATATTTTTACATATTTTTTACTTACCTCGAAGCCTGTTAGAAGGCTAGCACAAGCTTCAGTCAGTCCGCTTTTGGCGGACCGAACCTTCTGGACCACCGTACTCATGATGGTACGGTGCTCCTCGTCGATGGAGGCGCCCTTAAGCACCTCCAGCAGATTGTCCGGCGCCTCCGGTTGGACGGAGGTCGCCGGCTCAATAGGCTTGCTCCTCTTGGCAGGAGTTCGCCTGCCGCGGTCTGGAACCGTTGATGATTCCGGCACGGTGTCCAGCTTAAAGCCGGACTTAGAGCCCTGGGGGTCTTGTCCCCTTTGCTCCTGGAGTCCGGGAGGTCGCCTCGCGGTTCCTCCTGGACCACCTCCTCTTGCCCCGGAGCTTGTCGTGATGCCACTTCAGCGTCATCCGCAGCACAGGGGGAGGCAGCAGGCGGAACTGGATTCACGTCCGAGGAATCCAGGGAGCCGCTCGACGACTCGTCGAGCCCGTCCTTGGGCGGGCTGCATGATTATATTCGACGTTATGGAAAGCTGCGCAACAAAAGGAATATCATGAGTTACTGTGGTATCCGAACACTTACGATTTGGCGGGACGCTTGGCCCTGTCCGGCCACTCCTCTTCGTCCTCGTCCGCGTCGGGGGCGTAGTCCGGCGGAGGGGTTTTCCTCTTCTTGGACCCTTCGGCCTCCCCTACTGGGGCGGCCTCCCTCTTCTTTCCTCCCCCCACTGGAGGGGGAGAGGTCTCTTCTTCCTCCTCCTCGTCTTCACGCGAGGAGTGCGTCTCAGACTCGTCGGACGACGAGTCCGACACCACCATATGCCAGGAACTCTTTCGAGTCCCTGTGGCCTTCTTCTTCTTGGCCTTCTTCTCCGGCACCACATAAGGTGCCGGAACCAGCAGCTTCACTAGGAGAGCAGGGGCTGGGTCTTCGGGCAAGGGAGCCGGACAGTTAATCAGTCCGGACTTCGCCTGCCAATCCTGTCAAAGGTGAGGGAGTTTAGATCCCGCATAGAGTCAAACTATGAAGAAACTTAACATCCTGTAAAAGATGAAAATATTTTACCTCGCCAGCAGGACGCTGCGAGCTGAATCCGCGGTCTTCGGAGGCGGATGTGGGAGCCTCGGCGCCTTTGGTTAGCCCCTTCCAGACATCTTCGTACGTCGTGTCGAAGAGCCTGCTCAGAGTTCGGTGCTGCGCCGGGTTGAACTCCCACAGATTGAAGTCTCGTTCTTGACACGGAAGGATCCGGCGGACGAGCATGACCTGGACTACGTTGACAAGCTTGAGCTGCTTGTTCACCAGGGACTGGATGCATTTTTGCAGTCCGGTCACCTCTTCTTCGTCGCCCCACGACAAGCCCGTCTCCTTCCAGGACGTGAGCCGTGTAGGGGGTCCGGTTCAGAATTCAGGGGCTGCGATCCACTTCGGATCGCGTGGCTCGGTGATGTAAAACCACCCTGACTGCCACCCCTTCAAGGTCTCCACAAAGGAGCCCTCAAGCCATAGGATGTTGGCTATTTTGCCCGCCATGGCACCTCCGCACTTTGCCTGGTTGCCGCGCACCACCTTTGGCTTGACGTTGAAGGTCTTGAGCCAGAGGCCGAAATGGGGGCGGATGTAGAGGAAAGCCTCGCACACGACGATAAACGCCGGGATATTGAGGATGAAGTTCGGGGCCAGATCGTGGAAATCTAGGCCATAGTAGAACATGAGCCCGCGGACGAATGGGTGGAGAGGAAAACCCAGTCCACGGAGGAAGTGGGGAAGAAATACTACCCTCTCATGGGGCCTTGGGGTGGGGAGAAGCTGCCCCTCCTCAGGAAGCCGGTGCGCGGTGTCTTTGGACAGGTATCCGGCCTTCCTTAGCTTTTTGACATGGCCCTCCGTGACGGAGGAGACCATCCACTTGCCTCCCACTCCGGACATTGTTGGAGAAGGTTGAGGTAGGAAGTGCGGGCTTGGGCACTGGATCTCGGGTGCGTAGAAGATGGATAGGCAAAGGAGGAAGAAGGGTAGGTAAAAAGGTGGATCCTTATCCCCTTATATGGGCGGATGCGACTGTGCGTCCCCACCAGCCTAGTAAAACTCGCTTGCCTCCCAAGCGCTGTGATAAATGGCGCGGTTGGGTTACCCACGTCCGTATTGATGAGAATCCCGTAAATGGGGGACACGATCTCTGCTTTGACAAGATGTGCCAAGGAAACCGCCTCGCAAAACAGGCTGAGGTGGAAAGGTGAAAATGATTCGAATAAAGGCTTGGCTGTAGTGTGATGTCACGCTGCGGAATACATCGGCAGATTAGATTTGTGTTCATATTATTCTCTCTATGGCAATACGTGGAAACTTATTTTGCAGAGCCGGACACTACTCTTGGTGTTTACAAACTTTTATGAAGAATTTGGAGGAGGAACCCGCCTTGCAATGCCAAAGACAATCTACGTGCCGGACTCGTCGTCATTGAAGCCTGGTTCAGGGGCTACTGAGGGAGTCCTGGATTAGGGGGTCGGGTAGCCGGACTATACCTTTAGCCGGACTCCAGGACTATGAAGATACAAGATTGAAGACTTCGTCCCGTGTCCGGATGGGACTTTCCTTGGCGTGGAAGGCAAGCTTGGCGATGCGGATATTCAAGATCTCCTACCATTGTAACCGACTTTGTGTAACCCTAACCCTCTCCGGTGTCTATATAAACCGGAGGGTTTTAGTCCGTAGGACAACTTCATCATACAACAATCATACCATAGGCTAGCTTCTAGGGTTTAGCCTCCTTAATCTCGTGGTAGATCTACTCTTGTACTACCCATATCATCAATATTAATCAAGCAGGACGTAGGGTTTTACCTCCATCAAGAGGGCCCGAACCTGGGTAAAACATCATGTTCCTTGCCTCCTGTTACCATCCGGCCTAGACGCATAGTTCGGGACCCCCTACCCGAGATCCACCGGTTTTGACACCGACATTCCTGTTTATCCTTGAGTGACATCTCATGAGCAACAATTCTTCCGATGACTTCCGTTGGCTTGAGATCTTTGAATTGGGCATCATTTGGATCAATGTGCACACGGTATCATATTTTCCATCCAAGGCTCTTAGGATCTTCTTGATGATGAATCTATCGGTCATCTCTTCACTCCGTAAGCCGACAATCTCATTTGTGATAAGAGCAAGCCTAGAGTACATTTCAGCGACACCTTCACCATCCTTCATTTTGAACTTGTCAAGTTGACTTTGAAGCACATCCAACTTGGATTCCTTTACGGAGTTGGTACCTTCATGCATGTCAATCAAAGTATCCCAAATTTCCTTTGCATTCTCAAGACGGCTAATTTTGTTGAATTCTTCGGGGCACAATCTGTTGAAGAGGGTATCACAAGCTTGAGCGTTGTATTGTAGCATCTTCAACTCATCTGCGGTAGCTTCACGATTTGGTTCTTTCCCATCAAAGAATTCACCTTGCAAGCCAACACACACAATAGCCCAAACGGCGGGGTTATGTCCAAGAATATGCATTTTCATCTTATGCTTCCAACTAGCAAAATTAGTACCATCAAAGTAAGGACCTCTATGGTGATAATTTCCCTCGCTAGACGCCATACTCTCCTAGGTTGTGAAATCAAGGCTATGACCACCAAAGGCTATGGAAATCAAAGCAAATGGAGACCAAAGCTGTGATACCACTTGTAGGATCGGAAGTGTGTCTATAGGGGGGGGGTGATTAGACTACTTGACCAAATAAAAATCTAGCCTTTTCCCAATTTTAGTTCTTGGCAGATTTTAGCTATCTTAGCACAAGTCAAGCAATCTCCACACAATTCAAGCAAGCATGCAAAAAGAGTATATGAGCAGCAGAAAGTAAAGCATGCAACTTGCACGAATGTAAAGGGAAGGGTTTGGAGGATTCAAACGCAATTGGAGACAGGGATGTTTTTGTCGTGGTTCCGATAGGTGGTGCTATCGTACATCCACGTTGATGGAGACTTCAACCCACGGAGGGTAACATTTGCGCGAGTCCATGGAGGGCTCCACCCACGAAGGGTCCACGAAGAAGCAACCTTGTCTATTCCATCAAGGACGTCGCCCATGAAGGACTTGCCTCACTAGCGGTAGATCTTCACGAAGTAGGCGATCTCCTTGCCCTTACAAACTCCTTGGTTCAACTCCACAATCTTGTCGGAGGCTCCCAAGTGACACCTAGCCAATCTAGGAGACACCACTCTCCAAGAAGTAACAAATGGTGTGTTGATGATGAACTCCTTGCTCTTGTGCTTCAAATGATAGTCTCCCCAACACTCAACTCTCTTTCACAGGATTTGGATTTGGTGGAAAGAAGATTTGAGTGGAAAGCAACTTGGGGAAGGCTAGAGATCAAGATTCATATGGTTGGAATGGAATATCTTGATCTCAACACAAGTGTAGGTGGTTCTCTCTCAGAAAATGTGTATTGGAAGTGTAGGTATGTTCTGATGGCTCTCTCCACGAATGAAGAGTGGGTGGAGGGGTATATATAGCCTCCACACAGAATCTAACCATTACACACAATTTGCCAAACTCGGTGGGACCGAATGGTTAAACTCAGTCGGACCGATTCAGCAAACCTAGTGACCGTTAGGATTTTCGGTGGGACTGAGATGCAACTTGGTAGGACTGATATGGTTAGGGTTAGGCCATAATGTAATCTCGGTGTGACCGATTACACAAACTCGGTGGGACCGATTTTGGTAATAAGCTAACCAGAGAGTTGGTCAGGTAAATTCGGTGGGACCGATTCGCTCATATCGGTGAGACCGAAATGTTACAAAAGGGAAACAGACAGTTTACATTGCAATCTCGGTGGGACCGATCGCTCATCTCGGTAAGACCGAAACGTTACGAAGGGAAACAGAGAGATTACAATCCCATCTCGGTGAGACCGAGATCCCTATCGGTGAAACCGAATTGCTAGGGTTGTGGCAGTGGCTATGACATCTGAAACTCGGTGGCGCCGGATAGATAGAATCGGTGGGGCCGAGTTTGACTTTTGGTTTAGGTCATATGTGGATGTGGGAAGGTAGTTGAGGGTTTTGGAGCATATCACTAAGCACTTTGAGCAAGCAAGCCATTAAGCAACACCTCATCCCTCCTTGATAGTATTGGCTTTTCCTATAGACTCAATGTGATCTTGGATCACTAAAATATAAAATGTAGAGTCTTGATCTTGAAGCTTGAGCCAAACTTTTTGTCCTTCGAATTTTGAGGGATCCATTTCCTCATCCATGCCATGCCATTCATTGAGCTTTTCCTGAAATATTAATCTTGGAATAATGTTAGCTCAATGAGCTATATGTTGTTAGGAATTACCAAAACCACCCGGGGATAGTTGCACTTTCAATCTCCCCCTTTTTGGTAATTGATGACAACATATAGATCAAAGCTTCGACAAATGATAATAAGAGTGAAAGATATCGTCGCTTTGAGAAGTATGTGAAAAGCAAGAGCTCCCCCTAAATTTGTGCATATCTTAAGATTTGCTTTGGACTGCAAATGCACAATGAGTTAGGATCATGGGTTACTCTTCCATGTCACATACATCTTGGTGGAGCGCTCAAAATGATAAGAATTAAATACATGCACTCATCACCAAGCAAAGTGAATGATCATATAAGGATAAGTAAGATAATATCACCTAACAAGCATAAGTGTAGCTTATGATCAACCACATGATCATCAATGTCTCACAGATAATAGTGTAGTATCTCAAGCAATCAAAAGACAAACAAAGTTCAACCACCAAAGCAAGAGAGAATAAAAAGCAACGCTCTCTCTCTAAGCCTATGATCTATACATTTTTCTCCCCCTTTGGCAACAAGTTACCAAAAAGTTCATAGAAAATGCATAGCACTAGAACGTCTCTCAGGCTTGGTCTTCAGGTGGTGGTGTCCGGAGAACTCCAAGGACGAAGGCTTCAGTCGAAGTAGACGGAGCTGATGGGGTAGGTGGTGGAGCTGGTGGCACTGAAGCTGTAGCTGGTGCAGATGAAGTGGCTCTAGTGTCCGGAACAGGCACTGCAGCAGATCTCTGAGCTCGAGGCACTCTGGCAAATGCATCAGTGGTTGTCTTGCCCTTCCTCTCCTGCATGTCATCTTGTAGCTGCTCCACAAGAGACTGAATCTCAGTTACTTTGACATCTAAATCATAGAATTTTTGTTCCACGATTCTTTCCAAGCTCTCCTGGTTTTGAGTTAGGGTGGCCAACCCCTTCTCAATCCTCAGAGATGATGCTATCAAATAACCAAGCTGGTCCTACTTGCTTTTCAAAAAGTACTCAGATGCCTCCTCTTGAGTTGGCATCTTGGCAGCCTTCTCCATCTTTGCCTTCTCCTTCTTTGCTTGTGCTTGCACTGAGGAGGGTTTATCTTCATTCATCACAATTTGGTTGTCCTTGAAGTCTGGGTAGATAGGCAAGTGTTCCTTATCCAACAAGTATGTTCCTGTACCCATCTTTGAGTTTATCAACTCCTGGATCTGTGGGGCATATCCACAACTTCTTTTCTGGTCAGCTGCAGTCCTCTTGATAGTCTCAACTATAAGACTCATGACCTTGAACTTCTGTGGCACATTAAATATATGTAGCAAGTTAATTGCATGGCCTCTGATCATTCTGTGATCACCAGACTTGGGCAAGAGAGTGTGCCTAAGGATCCAATTGATTGAAGGCAGCCCTGACAGCAAGTGTTTTACTGACCCAAACTGGTGAGTCTCAAGATCTTCTTTAGGAATCTCCTTGTACACGTTTGCCATAGAGTTGTGATCCATCTTCTTCTTGGCATTGACATCCAAGTCATCTTCTTCTTCCTTAGGAGCATTGATTAGATTTGCCCATTCCTCAATAGTTGAGTGGTACCTTGTACCTTTAGACATCCATACTATCCCGCCATCTGGATAGAAGTGTGTTGTGGAGTAGAATTGCATTATGAGCTCCTCATTCCACTTTGTGAGCTTCTGCCCAACAAAGTCTGCAACTCCACAAGCACTTAAGCTGTCAAACACACCAGGATAGTGTTCCTCATTTTCCTTGATATACTTCCAGTCGACCCACCTCATTTCACACACTATAGGCTTCTTGTCCAGCAGCACTATCTCATAAAAATCTTGTTGTCCCTTTGTGTGGAACCTGTAATCAATAACAGTACTTCTCCTGCTAGCATATGGATCTGTCTCTCTCCATTTCCTCAGTCCCGAGTCTCTCCTGATCTTCATGTTCTCAGCCACAGGATGAGCATCATTGCGGTCTGGAACTTTTGGCTTCAATTTTCTCAGAACATGCTCTTCATCTTCTTCTTTAGCAACAGTCTCAGGCACTGGGGCCTTGTTCTTCTCAGCAGCTGGTATGTTTCTGGTATTTCTCTTTGGTGCAGTCTTGGGCTTGGAGGCAGCTTTGGGTGCTTCTTTGGGCTTTGATGATGCAGCCCCTGTCCTGATAGCATCACCCATAAGCTTCTGTGCCTTGGGTGCTGGTGCAACAACCTCTTCTTCCTCTTCTTCTTCCATCATGGAAGCCTTTCCAATCACTCTGGCCATGGTCTTCTTGACCCTTTCCTTCCTTTTCTTTCCTTCTGCAGCAGGCTCTTTGGGTTGAGATTCCAAAGATGCTTGAGATGATGCTCTGGCCTTAGACATTGGTTGTCTTCCTGCTGGCCTTTTGATCTTCATCCCTAGCTTAACTACAGCTGAGCTGTACTCCTTCTTAACCACTTTTTTCTTTGATGTGGCCTCATCCTCAGTGGCCACATAGTCTTCATCCTCAGACTCTGAAGTTTTCTTCTTGCTTGCTCTAGTGGCAGCCTTTGGCAAATTGCTTGGGGTGCTCCTGCTACCATCATCTGAACTGCTAGAGGGACTAGTGCCCTCACTCAGGTGAACCTGCTCCTCTGACCTGTTCTGGCTGTCACTCTGGTCAGACATGTTGCAAACACTGACAGCAGACCCTGTGAATAGATATAGATGAGATAGAGTGGATGAGCATCACAAAATGCAGATGTTTTTGCAAAAGAATGAGTCAAAAACTTAGTTTTAATTTTCCACAGAAAGCATTTCGGATCAACCGATTTGCAAACTCGGCGATACCGAAGCAGCTGTTGGAACCTAAACTAGTGAACTCGGTCAGACTGAGTCACAGTTCGGTGGCACCGAGACTGCTAGGGTTTCACAAAGTCCTGAACTCGGTCACACCGATTTGCAATTCTCGGTCAGACCGAGAACCACATGTGCAATGGCCTTGGCCGAATCGGTGGAACCGAGTTCTGCAACCCGGTGGGTCCGAGATGGTTTCGGCGGAAACCTAACCCTAAATTTTCGATTCAACTCTAATCTACGGAGTGTTTTGACTGGATAGAAGTGTTTCAATCATGGTAAGAATCATAATGAACACAATGTGCTAGGAATCGGATGGGGATAGCACTGTGATCGAGTCCATACCCTAGTTTGGCGATGAACTCGCTACAGCGGCAACGGCGGGGAAGAATTCCGTTGACGGCGGCGGAGACCAGCGACAGGAGGCGGCTGGCGACGAGGAGGACGATCCGGAGACCCAGGAGGCAGAGTGAGCTATGCGCGGGCGAAGGGGTTTCGGAGAAATTTCCAAAATTTTGCCCGTGAGTATATATAGCTGAGGGTATGCTTCCTAGAAGTTTCTTTATTTCCTAAATTTTTAAATATTCCAAAACTGATAAAAAATATTTTTGCGGATTTTTTGGAGTCCGTTTACTTACTGTATCATGTACCTCCTTATTTTCACGATTCTCGAGTGTTCTGGAAGGACTCTTTTATGCGCTCTTCCGGTGTCAAAGTTCGAATAATATTACTTTCAACATTAATGGGCGTACCTAAGATGTAATGCTTTATTCGTTGCCCATTGACAACCTTCGGGTTAGTACCTTCAGAGTTATTTATTTTGATGGCTCCATACCGATAAACCTCCTCGATAACATAGGGGTCTTCCCATTTTGAGAGGAGTTTCCTGCAAAGAATCTGAAACGAGAGTTGTACAAAAGAACATATTCTCCAACTTTAAACTCACGCTTTTGGATTCTTTTGTCATGCCATCTTTTAACTTTTTCTTTGAATAATTTTGCATTTTCATAAGCTTGGGTTCTCCATTCATCTAAAGAGCCAATATCAAATAACCTCTTTTCACAGGCAAGTTTGAAATCATAGTTGAGCTCTTTGATGCCCACTATGCTTCATATTCTAACTCAAGACGCAAATGACAAGCTTTTCCATAAACCATTTTATAAGGGGACATACAAATAGGATTTTTATATGTTGTTCTATAAGCCCAAAGTGCATGATCTAATTTCTTAGACCAATTCTTCCTGGACCTATTGACAGTCTTTTGCAAAATTAATTTTATTTCTCTATTGCTAAGTTCAACTTGACCACTAGACTGAGGATGATAAGGTGATGCAATTCTATGGTTAACATCATACTTGGCAAGCATTTTATGAAAAGCACCCTGAATAAAGTGTGAACCACCATCAGTCATTAAATATCTAGGGACTCCCAACCTTGGAAAAATAACTTCCTTAAGCATTTTAATATAGGTGTTGTGACCATCACGACTGGTTGGAATAGCTTCTACCCATTTAGTAACATAATCAATAGCAACCAAAATATGTGTATACCCATTAGAGGAAGGCAAAGATCCCATGTAATGAAATCCCCAAACATCAAATGGTTCAACAACAAGTGAATAATTCATAGGCATTTCTTGATGCTTACCGATATTACCTATGATTTGACATTCATCACAAGACGAACTTACGGGCATCCTTGAAGAGAGTAGGCCAATAAAATCCAGATTGCAATACCTTATGAGCGGTTCTATCTCCAGCATGGCCCTCCATAAGCTTCGGAGGGACATTTCTGTAGGATTTGTCCCTGTTCATGCTCAGGTACACAACGTCTAATAATACCATCTACTCCTTCTTTATAAAGATCTGGGTCGTCCCAAAAGTAATGTCTTAAATCATAGAAGAATTTTTTTTCTTTTGTTGGTATGTAAAGCTAGGTGGTAAATATTTAGCAACAATGTAGTTAAAATAATCAACATACCAAGGAGTAGTATGAGCAACATTTATTGCAGCTAACGGCTCATCAAGAAAACTATCATCAATAGGTAGTGGGTCACCAGGCAAAATTTTGAGCCTAGAAAAATTATCAACTATTGGGTTCTCAGCTCCTTTTCTATCAATGATATGTAAATCAAATTCTTGTAACAAGAGAACCCATCGAATATGTCTAGGTCTAGAATCTTTCTTTTCCATAAGATATTTAATAGCAGCATGGTCTGTGTGAACAGTTACTTTGGAATCAACAATATAAGTTCTAAATTTATCGCAAGCAAACACCACTGCTAAGAATTCTTTTTCAGTAGTAGCATAATTTCTTTGAGCACTGTCTAGAGTTTTACTAGCATAATGAATAACATTTAGTTTCTTATCAACTGTTTGTCCTAGAACAACACCAACAACATAATTACTAGCATCACACATAATTTCAAAAGGCAAGTTCCAATCAGGTGGTTGAACAATAGGTGCAGAAATTAAGGCTTTCTTGAGTGTTTCAAAGGCTTCTAAACAATCATCATCAAACACAAAAGGAATATCCTTTTGCAAAAGATTCATAAGAGGCCTAGAAATTTTAGAGAAGTCTTTGATAAATTTCCTATAGAAACCAGCATGACCTAAGAAACTACGAATACCTTTTATATCTTTAGGACATGGAATTTTCTCAATTGCATCAACCTTTATCTTGGTCCACTTCAATACCTCTTTCAGAAATTTTATGACCCAAGACAATGCCTTCATTAACCATAAAGTGGAACTTCTCCCAATTCAAGACAAGATTTGTTTGTTCACATATCTGCAAAACTCTCTCAAGATTGCTTAAGCAATCATCAAAAGACTACCCATAAACAGAGAAGTCATCCATGAAAACCTCAGCAATCTTTTCACAAAAGTCAGAGAATGTAGCAGTCATACATCTTTGAAAGGTAGCAGATGCATTACATAAACTGAAAGGCATACATCTATAAGCATAGGTTCCAAAGGGACATGTAGAAGTGGTCTTTTCTTGATCAGGTTGAGAAACAGGTATTTGTGAAAAACTAGTATATCCATCAAGGAAGCAAAAGTGTGTGTGCTTAGATAATCTTTCAAGCATTTGATCAATAAAAGGCAGAGGGTAATGATCTTTTCTAGTTGCTTTATTTAATTTTCTAAAATCAATTACCATTCTATAGCCTATAAAAAATTCTTTGTGGAATAAGTCCATTCTTATCATTAGGAACAATAGTTATACCTCCTTTATTAGGGACACAATGAACAGGACTTACCCATCTACTATCAGCTATAGGATAGATTATACCTGCTTCTAGAAGTTTTAAGATTTCCATTCTTACCACTTCTTTCATCTTCGGGTTTAACCAACGTTGGTGATCAACAAATGGTTTAGCATCAGGTTACATATTAATTTTGTGTTGACATAGAGTGGGACTAATGCCCTTTAAATGATCAAGAGTATATCTAATAGCAACTCGGTGCTTCCTTAGAACTTTCAATAATCTTTCTTCTTCATGTTCTGAAAGGTTAGCACTAATAATAACATGATATATCTTCTTTTCATCAAGATAAGCATATTTCAAAGTGTTTGGAAATTGTTTTAATTCAAACACAGGATCACCTTTAGGTGGAGCAGGACCTCCTAGAGTTTCAATAGGCAAGTTGTGTTTAAGTAGAGGACGTTGTTCAAAGAAAATCTTATCTATTTCATTTCTTTCATGCATATGTAAATCATTTTCATGGTCTAGCAAATATTGTTCTAAAGGATCAGTAGGTGGTACAACAATAGAAGCA
Organism: Triticum dicoccoides; assembly: GCF_002162155.2. NCBI lineage: Eukaryota > Viridiplantae > Streptophyta > Magnoliopsida > Poales > Poaceae > Triticum > Triticum dicoccoides. The sequence goes on from NC_041382.1 coordinate 110,018,702, forward strand.
AGACCAATTAATTCATCCTTACTAGGCAATTCTTTTTCATGAAGCTTTCTACAAAACTTGGAAAAATTAAACACATGAGACTCATCACCAAAACTAACACTGACAGTTTGTTTCTCACAATCTATCTTAGCATTAACGGTGTTCAAGAAAGGTCTACCAAAGATAATGGGAAAAAATCATCTTGTGGGGAACCAAGAACAAGAAAATCAGTAGGGTATTTTATTTTCCCACACAAGACTTCAACATCTCTAACAATCCCAATTGGTGATATAGTGTCTCCATTAGCAAGTTTAATAGTAACATCTATGTCTTCTATTTCTGCAGGTGCTATGTCATTCATAATGTCTTGATATAAGGTGGAAGGAATAGCACTCACACTAGCACCTATGTCACATAAACCATGATAACAGTGATCTCCTATTTTAACTGAGATGACGGGCATGCCAACAACATGTCTATGTTTATCCTTTTTATCAGGTTTGGCAATTATAGTAGCTTCTTCACAGAAGTAAATAACATGCCCATCCATATCTTCTTCTAAGAGATCTTTAACCATAGCAATACTAGGTTCTACTTTAATTTGTTCATCAGTTTTAGGTGTTCTAATATAGCTTTTGTTAACCACAGTTGAAACTTTAGCATGTTCCTTTATCCTAACAGGGAAAGGTGGTTTCTCAATATAAGCAGAAGGAACGACTGGATCAACATTATAAAGTATAGTTTCTTCTTTAACTGGTACCGATTATTTAATTTCTTCTTTAATAGGTGGGTGATATTTAAACCACTTCTCTTTAGGGAGATCAACATGAGTAGAAAATGATTCACAAAAGGAGGCTACTATCTCAGAATCAAGTCCATATTTAGTGCTAAACTTTTGAAAAGCATCGGTATCCATAAAATATTTAACACAATCATACTTAAGTTTATTACCTGACTCTTTACCTTTGTCGAGTTCCCAATCTTCAGAGTTGCGCTTAATTCTTTCTAAAAGATCCCACCGGAATTCAATAGTCTTCTTCATAAAGGAACCATCACAAGAAGTATCAAGCATGGTTTGACCATTACGAGAAAGCCGATCATAAAAGTTTTGGATAATAATTTCTCTTGAGAGCTCATGATTGGGGCATGAATATAACATTGACTTAAGCCTCCCCCAAGCTAGAGCGATACTTTCTCCTTCACGAGGCCAAAAATTATATATATAAGTCTGATCACGATGAACTAGATGCATAAGATAATTTATTTGATGGAACTCCAATTTCAAACGATTCCAATTCCAAGATCCATGCCAATGCTTTTCCCTTCAAAGATAAAGGAAAAACCTTCTTCATAACTTCATCTCCGGGTAAACCTGCAAGCTTGAACAATCCACATATTTGTTCTACATATATCACGTGCATATCAGGATGTTCAGTTCCATCTCCTGCATAAGGATTAGCTAGCAGTTGTTCTCTCATACTCGAAGGAATTTCATATTAAATACTTTCAGTAGGTGCAGTAGGTTGAGGGGTAGCTAATTGTGGTTCCGGTCGAGGTGAAGATACCCCGAACAAACCCCTCAAAGGATTGTTTTCCATAGTAACAAGTGACAATAAATTTCAGCACACTATATAAATGTTGCCTTACCTAATTCCACTTACCAAAGGTGCTTCACTCCCCGACAATGGCGCCAGAAAATATACTTGATGACCCACAAGTACAGGGGATCAATTGTAGCTCTTTTTGATAAGTAAGAGTGTCGAACCCAACGAGTAGCAGAAGGAAATAGCAAGTGGTTTTCAGTAAGGTAATGTCTGCAAGTGCTGAAATTGTAAGTAGCAGAGTAGTTTGATAGAAAGGTAATTTGTAACGAGCAAGTAACGACAGTAGTAACAAAAGTGCAGCAAGGTAGCCCAATCATTTTGAGGCAAAGGACAGGCCAAAACGGTCCCTTATGATAAGCAAAGCGTTCTTGAGGGTACACGAGAATTTCATCTAGTCACTCTCATCATGTTGGTTTAATTCGTGTTCGGTACTTTGATAATTTGATATGTGGGTGGACCAGTGCTTAGGTGTTGTTATTACTTGAACAAACCTCCTACTTATTATTAACCCTCCCGCAAGCATCCGCAACTATGAGAAAAGTATTAAGAATAAATTCTAACCATAGCATTAAACTTTTGGATCCAATCGGTCCCTTACGGAATAGCGCATAAACTGGGGTTTAAGCTTCTGTCACTCTCGAAACTCATCATCTAATTGCTACTCCACAATGCATTCCCTTAGGCCCAAATATGGTGAGGTGTCATGTAGTCGACGTTCACATGACACCACTAAGGGAATCACAACATACATACTATCAAAATATCGAACACATATCAAGTTCACATGATTACTTGCAACATGATTTCTCCCGTGACCTCAAGAACAAAAGTAACTACTCACAAATTATAATCATGCTCAAGATCAGAGAGGTATTAAATAGCATATTGGATCTGAACATATAATCTTCCACCAAATAAACCACATAGTAATCAACTACAAGATGTAATCAACACTACTAGTCACCTACAAGCACCAATCTATAGTTCCAGTAACAAGATTGAACACAAGAGATGAACTAGGGTTTGAGATGAGATGATGTTGTTGAAGATGTTGATGGAGATTGCCCTCCCCAAGATGGGAGAGTTGTTGGTGATGACGATGACGATGATTTCCTCCTCCGGGAGGGAAGTTCCCTAGACGGAATCGCTTCGCCGGAGGGCAAAAGTCCTCCTGCCCAAGTTCCTCCTCGAGACGGCGGTGCTCCGTCCCGAAAGTCCTCTCTTTATTTTGTGTAGGTCAAAATGGCCTATATACCAGAAGATGGGCACCGAAGGTGGGCCTGGGAGCACAACCCACTAGGGCGCGTCTGGGCTCCCTGGCGCGCCCAGTGGGTTGTGCCCACCTGGTGGGCCCCACTGGTAGTTATTTGCTCCAATATACCTCAAATATTCCATAAAAAATCTTCGTGAAGTTTTAGCTTGTTTGGAGTTGTGCATAATAGGTAGCCTAACGTAGCTTTTCTAGGTCCAGATTTCCAGCTGCCGGAATTCTCCCTCTTTGTGTATACCTTGCATATTATGAGAGAAAAGGCATTAGAGTTACTCCAAAAGGCATTATTATGTATAAAAACATTATAAATAACAGTAAGAAAACATGATGCAAAATGGACGTATCACTAGACGAGGCAGAAGGGAGGCCGAGCAGTCCAATCTCCCGCGCCCTAACTTGGCGGCGGAAGACACCTACGGCGGCAGAGAAGACGAGGTCCGCGGCCGGCGTGAGGACGATGTTGAAGAGGCCGCAGCAGCTAAGCGCTTCGTCTCCAGCGTCAACACGAGCTAGCGGTGGCACTAGGGTTTGAGCGAGGTGGCAAGGTGGAAGAGGAGATAATGACCGCGCATGGGTGTGTATTTATAAGGTAAAGGGCTGTGCAGCGTAATTACGCAGGTGCCCCTGGTGGTTCACATCTAATTTACACGTGGCATGCATGCAACTCATTGAGAGTTGATCCATGTTCCGACGCACGTCTGGTTTGTCGGGTGGTCGTTCTAGCTTCTCCGGTATTCAGGCAAAAGAGATATAGCATTGAAAGCAGATTTTAAATGTGTGTCTCTTTATCTTCAGCTAATAAGGACGTGGTGAAGACATTTGGCATGTTTCAACAGAATGCATACAATTAGATAGACAGAATTTGAGGAAGAAGCACAGAAGGGGTTAGGGTCCGATCACATTCACTTAGTTCAGAAAATGGCAATTTTGTAGACATAGCTATAAGTGAATGCTGTAGAGGACAAAACACATGTATACATATATATCATAAAAGTCCAAATCAACATTGCGAAGATAAACCTTGAAGTCAAATCAATGTTGAAGACAAACCAAATGCGAAGATAATGCAATCATGACGCCAAATGAAAATCTTCAGGAAAGTTTGGTGGTGGCGTTACCCACCGTATAGGAAGTATTAGACCCAGACACGACGCACAATTATGGTGGTGCTCCGAAGTCAAATTCCACATTAATGTATTCACACTTAGAGGGTAAGTCTTCATTGATTGAAGATATACGTTACTTTGTGTGTTGCACATCTAAGTCATCAACATGCATAAGCGTTAGGATGTGTGTCCAATCACAGGACATTCGAGGATTCTAAGATATTTAGCTCACACCGCAGCTTGCAAAACCTTTTCTCATCCAAGGTCTTTGTGAATATATCTGTCAATTGCTCTTCAGTGTTTGACGTGAATGATATCAATGTCTTCCTTCACAACATGATCTCTGAGAAAGTGATGACGGATCTGAATGTGCTTTGTCTGCGAGTGTTGAACTGGCTTGTTGGTAGTCTTGATGGTGCTTTCATTGTCGCAATAGAGTGGCACATGCTTCAGGTGGATGCCATAGTCCTTGAGAGTTTGCTTCATCCATAGAAGCTGAGCGCAGCAAGATCCAGCAGCAATGTATTCGGATTCAGCAATGGAGAGTGGTACACGGTTCTGCTTCTTTGAAGACCAACAGACAAGATATCATCCAAGAAAGTGACATGTGCTTGATGCGGACTTGCGATCAACCTTGTCACCAGCATACTTAACATATGAGAATCCAACTAGATCAAATTCTGAGCCCTTTGGATACTATAATCCTAGTGTTGGGTGTAAGCCAAATATCGAAGAATTCACTTCACAACTAAGTAATGCGATTCCTTTGGTGCCGCTTGGAATCGGGCACACATGCAAACGCTAAGCATTATATCATGCCTAGATGCACATAAGTAGAGTAAAAAAACCAATCATGGAATGGTATACCTTTTGATCGAACTCCTTATCATTGTCGTCGGGGCCCAATTGGCCTTTGGTTGGCATTGGCATCATGTACCCTTTGCAGTCTTGCATTCCAAACTTCTTCAAGCAATCTTTGAGATATTTATCTTGTGATATGAAGATTCCATTACTCTGCTGACGGATTTGAAGACCAAGGAAGAACTTCAACTCACCCATCATGGACATCTGATATTGCTCTTGCATCATATGCCCAAATTCATCATTGTATCTCTTGTCAGTGCAACCGAAAATAATGTCATCCACATCAGTTCACCATCATATCTCTTCGTGAAGAGAGTGGGATCTAGGGAACCAGGTTTGAAGCCTTTGCTCTTCAGGAAGTCTTTGAGTGTGTCATACCAAGCGCGAGGGCTTGTTTGAGGCCATACAGTGCCTTGTTGAGCTTGTATACCATATCAGGACGCTTTGGGTCTTCTAAGCCAGGTGGTTGTGAAACATACACTTCTTCTTCAATTTTGCTGTTGAGGAAGGCACTCTTTACATCCATTTGGTACAAAAGAATATTGTTGTGGTTGGCATAGGCTAGCAGTATGCGAATGGATCCAATACTAGCCACAGGAGCAAAGGTTTCATCGAAGTCAATCCCTTTGACTTGTGTGTAACATTGAGCAACGAGACGAGCCATGTTTCTGACAACTTGACCATGCTCATCTTGTTTGTTGCGATAGATCCATTTGGTGCCGATGATATTGTGCTTGCGAGGTTCAGGACGCTTTACCATCTCCCATATATTATTCATCTCAAACTGTTGAAGCTCTTCTTGCATAGCTTGAATCCATTCAGGTTCCATGAAGGCTTCATCAACTTTCTTGGGTTTATAAATAGAGACAAATGCAAAGTGCCCACAGAAATTTGCTAGCTGTTGTGTTGCTCTTGAATGAGTGAGTGGACCAGGTGCATTTATGCTATCAATTATCTTCTCAATCTATACTTCATTTGCAATGCAAGGATGAATTGGACGAAGATTTTGCCCTTGCTGATCATTGTCTTCATCTTCAGCATTGGCTTTAGGTTGAGCAGTGTCTTCATGCTGATTAGGTGCAGAAATGATGATTTCCTCTTCATCCTGTTCTTCGAAAGGTATGATTTCTCCAGTACCCATAAGCTTGATAGATTCACTTGGTGTAGCTTCATCTAGCACATTTGGCAGGTGCTCTCTTTGCGAGCCGTTAGTCTCATCGAACCGCACATCCACAATTTCAACCACTTTATAGTGAAAGAGGTTGAAGACTCTGTAGGAGTGCGAGTCCTTTCTGTAGCCAAGCATAAAACCTTCATGTGCTTTCGGTGCAAATTTTGAAGTGTGATGCAGATCCTTAATCCAGCACCTAGCACCAAATACTCTGAAATAGCTGACATTTGGCTTCTTACCAGTCAGAAGCTCATATGATGTCTTCTTTAGGAACTTGTGAAGATAAACACGGTTGATGATGTGGCATGCTGTATCAATAGCTTCGGGCCAGAATTTCCTTGGAGTCTTGTACTCATCAAGCATCGTTAGGGCCATCTCAATGAGGCTTATGTTCTTGCACTCCATGATGCCATTCTGCTGAGGTGTGTATGGAGCAGAGAACTCATGCGTGATGCCCAATGTATCAAGATAAGTGTCGAGGCCGGTGTTCTTGAATTCATTGCAGTTGTCACTTCTGATGTGCTTGATCTTGATGCCATAGTTAGTCATGGCATGATTGGCGAATCCTCTGAAGGCATCCTGCACTTCAGTCTTGTAGAGAATTATGTGCACCCATGTATATCTTGAGTAACCATCAATGATGACGAAACCATAGAGACATGCAGTTGTAGTAAGGGTAGAGTAGTGAGTAGGGCCAAATAAGTCCATGTGAAGCAACTCGAAGGGACGTGTCATCATCATGATTGTCTTCGAGGGATGCTTGGCCCTAGTCATCTTTCCGGCTTCGCAGGCACCACACAAATGATCCTTCTTGAACTTGACTCCCTCGATGCCTATGACATGCTTCTTCTTCATGAGAGTGTGCAAGTTCCTCATGCCAGTATGCCCTAGCCTCCTGTTGGGGAATGTAGTAATTTCAAAAAAAATTCCTACGCACACGCAAGATCGTGGTGATGCATAGCAACGAGAGGGGAGAGTGTTGTCTACGTACCCTCGTAGACCGAAAGCGGAAGCGTTAGCACAACACGGTTGATGTAGTCGTACGTCTTCACGATCCGACCGATCCAAGTACCGAACGCATGGCACCTCCGAGTTCAGCACACGTTCAGCTCGATGACGTCCCGCGAACTACAATCCAGTAGAGCTTCACGGGAGAGTTCCGTCAGCACGACGGCATGGTGACAATGATGATGTTCTACCGTCGCAGGGCTTCGCCTAAGCACTGCTACAATATGATCGAGGTGAATTATGGTGGAAGGAGGCACCGCACACGGCTAAGAGATCAAGAGATCAATTGTTGTGTCTATGGGGTGCCCCTGCCCCCGTATATAAAGGAGTGGAGGAGGGGGAGGGCCAGCCCTCTCTATGGCGCGCCCTAGGGGAGTCCTACTCCCACTGGGAGTAGGATTCCTCCTTTCCTAGTAGAACTAGGAGCCCTTCCAAGTAGTAGGAGTAGGAGGGAAGGAAAGGGAAGGAAAAAGGAGAAGGAAGGAAGGGGGCGCCCCCCTCCCTAGTACAATTCGGACCTCTCCTTTCCCGTATGGCCCATTAAGGCCCAATACGAATTCTCGTAACTCCCCGGTACTCCCGAAAATACCCGAATCACTCGGAACCTTTCCGATGTCCGAATATAGTCGTCCAATATATTGATCTTTATGTATCGACCATTTCGAGACTCCTCGTCATGTCCCTGATCTCATCCGGGACTCTGAACTCCTTCGGTACATCAAAACACATAAACTCATAATATAACCGTCATCGAACTTTAAGCGTGCGGACCCTACGGGTTCGAGAACTATGTAGACATGACCGAGACACGTCTCCAGATAATAACCAATAGCGGAACCTGGATGCTCATATTGGCTCCTACATATTCTACGAAGATCTTTATCGGTCAAACCGCATAACAACATACGTTGTTCCCTTTGTCATCGGTATGTTACTTGCCCGAGATTCGATCGTCGGTATCTCAATACCTAGTTCAATCTCGTTACCGGCAAGTCTCTTTACTTGTTCTGTAACACATCATCCTGCAACTCACTCATTAGTTGCAATGCTTGCAAGGCTTATAGTGATGTGCATTACCGAGTGGGCCCAGAGATACCTCTCCGACAGTCGGAGTGACAAATCCTAATCTCGAAATATGCCAACCCAGCAAGTACCTTCGGAGACACCTGTAGAGCACCTTTATAATCACCCAATTACGTTGTGACATTTGGTAGCACACAAAGTGTTCCTCCGGTAAACGGGAGTTGCATAATCTCATAGTCATAGGAACATGTATAAGTCATGAAGAAAGCAATAGCAACAAACTAAACGATCAAGTGCTATGCTAACGGAATGGGTCAAGTCAATCACATCATTCTCCTAATGATGTGATTCCGTTAATCAAATGACAACTCATGTCTATGGTTAGGAAACATAACCATCTTTGATCAACAAGCTAGTCAAGTAGAGGCATACTAATGACACTCTGTTTGTCTATGTATTCACACATGTATTATGTTTCCGGTTAATACAATTCTAGCATGAATAATAAACATTTATCATGATATAAGAAATAAATAATAACTTTATTATTGCCTCTAGGGCATATTTCCTTTAGTCTCCCACTTGCACTAGAGTCAATAATCTAGTTCACATTGCCATGTGATTTAATACCAATAGTTCACATCACCATGTGATTAACACCCATAGTTCACATCGACATGTGAACAACACCCAAAGGGTTTACTAGAGTCAATAATCTAGTTCACATCGCTATGTGATCAACACCCAAAGAGTACTAAGGTGTGATCATGTTTTGCTTGTGAGAGAAGTTTAGTCAACGGGTCTGCCACATTCAGATCCGTAAGTATTTTGCAAATTTCTATGTCAACAATGCTCTGCACGGAGCTACTCTAGCTAATTGCTCCCACTTTCAATATGTATTCAGATTGAGATTTAGAGTCATCTGGATTAGTGTCAAAATTTGCATCGACGTAACCCTTTACGACGAACCTTTTTGTCACCTCCATAATCGAGAAACATATCCTTATTCCACTAAGGATAATTTTGACTGTTGTCCAGTGATCTACTCCTAGATCACTATTGTACTCCCTGGCCAAAAACAATGTAGGGTATACAATAGATCTGGTACACAGCATGGCATATTTTATAGAACCTATGGCCAAGGCATAGGGAATGACTTTCATTCTCTTTCTATCTTCTGCCGTGGTCAGGCGTTGAGTCTTACTCAGTTTCACACCTTGTAACATAGGCAAGAACTCTTTCTTTGACTGTTCCATTTTGAACTACTTCAAAATCTTGTCAAGGTATGTACTCATTGAAAAACTTATCAAGCGTCTTGATATATCTCTATAGATCTTGATGCTCAATATGTAAGCAGCTGCACCGAGGTCTTTCTTTGAAAAACTCCTTTCAAACACTCCTTTATGCTTTGCGGAATAATTCTACATTATCTCCGATCAACAATATGTCATTCACATATACTTATCAAAAATGTTGTAGTGCTCCCACTCACTTTCTTGTAAATATAGGCTTCACCGCAAGTCCGTATAAAACTATATGCTTTGATCAACTTATCAAAGCGTATATTCCAACTCTGAGATGCTTGCACCAGTCCATAGATGGATCGCTGGAGCTTGCATATTTTGTTAGCACATTTAGGATTGACAAAACTTTCTTGTTGCATCATATACAACTCTTCTTTAATAAATCCATTAAGGAATGTAGTTTTGTTTATCCATTTTCCAGATTTCATAAAACATGGAAATTTCAAACATGATTCGGACAGACTTAAGCATAGATACGAGTGAGAAACTCTCATCGTAGTCAACACCTTGAACTTGTCGAAAACCTTTTGCGGCAATTCTAGCTTTGTAGATAGTAACACTACCATCAGCGTCCGTCTTCCTCTTGAAGATCCATTTAATCTCGATGGCTCACCGATCAATGGGCAAGTTAATCATAGTCCATACTTTGTTCTCATACATGGATCTCATCTCAGATTTCATGGCCTCAAGCCATTTCGCGGAATCTGGGCTCATCATCGCTTCCTCATAGTTTGTAGGTTCGTCATGGTCAAGTAACATGACCTCCAGAACAAGATTACTGTACCACTCTGGTGCGGATCTCACTCTGGTTTACCTACGAGGTTTGGTAGTAACTTGATCTGAATTTACATGATCATCATCATTAGCTTCCTCACTAATTGGTGTAGTAGTCACAGGAACAGATTTCTGTGATGAACTACTTTCCAATAAGGGAGCAGGTACAATTACCTCATCAAGTTCTACTTTTCTCCCACTCACTTCTTTTGAGAGAAACTCCTTCTCTAGAAAGGATCCATTCTCAGCAACGAATATCTTGCCTCCGGATCTGTGATAGAAGGTGTACCCAACAGTTTCTTTTGGGTATCCTATGAAGATTTACTTCTCCAATTTGGGTTCGAGCTTATCATGTTCAGACTTTTTCACATAAGCATCGCAGTCTCAAACTTTAAGAAATGACGACTTTGGTTTCTTGCCAAACCACAGTTCATACGGTGTCGCCTCAACGGATTTAGATGGTGCCCTTTTTAACGTGAATGCAGCTGTCTCTAATGCATAACCCCAAAACTATAGTGATTAATCGGTAAGAAACATCATAGATTGCACTATCCAATAATAGTACGGTTATGATGTTTGGACACACCATTATGCTGTGGTGTTCCAGGTGGCATGATTTTGTGAAACTATTCCACATTGTTTTAATTGAAGACCAAACTCGTAACTCAAATATTTGTCTCTGCGATCAGATCATAGAAACTTTATTTTCTTGTCACGATGATTTTCTAGTTCACTCTGAAGTTCTTTGAACTTTTCAAATGTTTTAGACTTATGTTTCATCAAGTAGATATACCCATATCTTCTCAAATCATCTGTGAAGGTCGGAAAATAACGATACCCGCCGCGAGCCTCAACACTCATCAGACTGCATACATCAGTATGCATTATTTCCAATATGTCAGTTGCTCGCTCCATTGTTCCGGAGAACGGAGTCTTAGTCATCTTGCCCATGAGGCATGGTTCGCAAGCATCAAAATGATTCATAATCAAGTGATTCCAAAAGCCCATCAGCATGGAGTTTCTTCATGCGCTTTACACCAATATGACCTAAACGGCAGTGCCACAAATAAGTTGCACTATCATTATTAACTTTGCATCTTTTGGCTTCAATATTATGAATATGTGTATCACTACGATCGAGATCCAACGAACCATTTTCATTGGGTGTATGACCATAGAAGGTTTTATTCATGTAAACAGAACAACAATTTATTCTCTTACTTAAATGAATAACCATATTTCAATAAACATGATCAAATCATATTCATGCTCAACGCAAACACCAAATAACACTTATTTAGGTTCAACACTAATCCCGAAAGTATAGGGAGTGTGCGATGATGATCATATCAATCTTGGAACCACTTCCAACACACATCGTCACTTCACCCTTAACTAGTCTCTGTTCATTCTGCAACTCCCGTTTCGAGTTACTACTCTTAGCAACTGAACCAGTATCAAATACCGAGGGGTTGCTACGAACACTAGTAAAATACACATCAATAATCTGTATATCAAATATACCTTTGTTCACTTTGCCATCCTTCTTATCTACTAAATACTTGGGGCAGTTCCGCTTTTAGTGACCAGTCCCTTTGCAGTAGAAGCACTTAGTCTCAGGCTTAGGTCTAGACTTGGGCTTCTTCACATGAGCAACAACTTGCTTGTCGTTCTTCTTGAAGTTCCCTTTCTTTCCCTTTGCCCTTTTTTGAAACTAGTGGTCGTGTTAATCATCAACACTTGATGCTCTTTCTTGATTTCTACCTTCATCAATTTCATCATCACGAAAAGCTCGGGAATTATTTTTGTCATCCCTTGCATACTATAGTTCATCACGAAGTTCTACTAACTTGGTGATGGTGACTAGAGAATTCTGTCAATCACTATTTTATCTGGAAGATTAACTCTCACTTGATTTAAGCGATTGTAGTACCCAGACAATCTGAACACATGCTAACTGCTTGAGCTATTCTCCTCCATCTTTTAGCTATAGAACTTGTTGGAGACTTCATATCTCTCAACTCGGGTATTTGCTTAAAATATTAACTTCAACTCCTGGAACATCCATATGATCCATGACGTTCAAAACATCTTTGAAGTCCTGATTCTAAGCTATTAAGCATGGTGCACTAAACTATCAAGTAGTCATCATATTAAGCTAGCCAAACGTTCATGACGTCTGCATTTGCTCCTGCAATAGGTCTGTCACCTAGCGGTGCATCAAGGACGTAATTCTTCTGTGCAGCAATGAGGATAAACCTCGGATCACGGATCCAATCCGCATCATTGCTACTAACATCTTTCAACTTAGTTTTCTCTAGGAACATATCAAAAATAAAACAGGGGAGCTAAACGCGAGCTATTGATCTACAACATAGATATGCTAATACTACCAGGACTAAGTTCATGATAAATTTAAGTTTACTTAATCATATTACTTAAGAACTCCCACTTAGATAGACATCCCTCTAATCCTCTAAGTGATCACGTGGTCCAAATCAACTAAACCATAACCGATCATCACGTGAAATGGAGTAGCTTTCAATGGTGAACATCACTTATGTTGATCATATCTACTATATGATTCACGCTCGACCTTTCGGTCTTAGTGTTCCGAGGCCATATCTGCATATGCTAGGCTCGTCAAGTTTAACCTGAGTATTCTGCGTGTGCAAAACTGGCTTGCACCCGTTGTAGATGGACGTAGAGCTTATCACACCTGATCATCACGTGGTGTCTGGGCACGACAAACTTTGGCAACGGTGCATACTCAGGGAGAACACTTTTATCTTGAAATTTAGTGAGAGATCATCTTATAATGCTACCGTCAATCAAAGCAAGATAAGATGCATAAAAGATAAACATCACATGCAATCAAAATATGTGACATGATATGGCCATCATCATCTTGTGCCTTTGATCTCCATCTCCAAAACATCGTCATGATTTCCATCGTCACCGGCATAACACCATGATCTCCATCATCTTGATCTATATCAATGTGTCGTCACATGGTCGTCTCGCTAACTATTGCTCTTGAAACTATTGCTATCACATAGCGATAAAGTAAAGCAATTATTTGGCGCTTGCATCTTATGCAATAAAGAGACAACTATAAGGCTTCTGCCAGTTACTGATAACTTGAACAAAACATGATCATCTTATACAACAACTTATATCTCATCACGTCTTGACCATATCACATCACAACATGCCCTGCAAAAACAAGTTAGACGTCCTCTACTTTGTTGTTGCAAGTTTTTACGTGGCTGCTACGGGCTGAGCAAGAACCATTCTTACCTATGCATTAAAACCACAACGATAGTTTGTCAAGTTAGTGCTGTTTTAACCTTCTCAAGGACCGGGCGTAGCCACACTCGGTTCAACTAAAGTTGGAGAAACTGACACCCGCTAGTCACCCGTGTGCATAGCACGGCGGTAAAACCAGTCTCTCGTAAGCGTACGCGTAATGTCGGTCCGGGCCGCTTCATCCAACAATGCCGCCAAACCAAAGTGTGACATGCTGGTAAGCAGTATGACTTATGTCGCCCACAACTCACTTGTGTTCTACTCGTGCATATTACATCAACGCATAAAACCTAGATCTGATGCCACTTTTGGGGAACGTAGTAATTTCAAAAAAAAAATCCTATGCACACGCAAGATCATGGTGATGCATATCAACGAAAGGGGAGAGTATTGTCTACATACCCTTGTAGACCGAAAGCAGAAGCGTTAGCACAACACGGTTGATGTAGTCGTACGTCTTCACGATCCGACCGATCCAAGTACCAAACGCACGGCACCTCCGAGTTCAGCACACGTTCAGCTCGATGACGTCCCGCCAACTCCAGTCCAGTAGAGCTTCATGGGAGAGTTCCGTCAGCACGACGACATGGTGACGATGATGATGTTCTACCGTCGCAGGGCTTCGCCTAAGCACCGCTATAATATGATCGGGGTGGATTATGGTGGAAGGGGGCACCGCACACGGCTAAGAGATCAAGAGATCAATTGTTGTGTCTATGGGGTGCCCCTGCCCCCGTATATAAAGGAGTGGAGGAGGGGGAGGGCCGGCCCTCTCTATGGCGCGCCCTAGGGGAGTCCTACTCCCACCGGGAGTAGTATTCCTCCTTTCCTAGTAGAACTAGGAGCCCTTCCAAGTAGTAGGAGTAGGAGGGAAGGAAAGGGAAGGAAAAAGGAGAAGGAAGGAAGGGGGCGCCCTCCTCCCTAGTACAATTTGGATCAGCCCATGGGGAGGGGTGCGGCCACCCTTTGAGGCTTTTCTCTCCTTTCCCGTATGGCCCATTAAGGCCCAATACGAATTCTCGTAACTCCCCGGTACTCCCAAAAATACCCGAATCACTCAGAACCTTTCCGATGTCCGAATATAGTCGTCCAATATATCTATCTTTATGTCTTGACCATTTCGAGACTCCTCGTCATGTCCATGATCTCATCTGGGACTCCGAACTCCTTCGGTACATCAAAACACATAAACTCATAATATAACTATCATCAAACTTTAAGCGTGCGGACCCTACGGGTTCGAGAACTATGTAGACATGACCGAGACACGTCTCCGGTCAATAACCAATAGCGGAACCTGGATGCTCATATTGGCTCCTACATATTCTAGGAAGATCTTTATCGGTCAAACCGCATAACAACATACGTTGTTCCCTTTATCATCGGTATGTTACTTGCCCGAGATTCGATCGTCGGTATCTCAATACCTACTTCAATCTCGTTACCGTCAAGTCTCTTTACTCGTTCCGTAACACATCATCCCGCAACTAACTCATTAGTTGCAATGCTTGCAAGGCATATAGTGATGTGCATTACCGAGTGGGCCCAGAGATACCTCTCCGACAATCGGAGTGACAAATCCTAATCTCGAAATATGCCAACCCAACAAGTACCTTCGGAGACACCTGTAGAGCACCTTTATAATCACCCAGTTGCGTTGTGATGTTTGGTAGCACACAAAGTGTTCCTCCGGTAAATGGGAGTTGCATAATCTCATAGTCATAGGAACATGTATAAGTCATGAAGAAAGCAATAGCAACAAACTAAACGATCAAGTGCTATGCTAACGGAATGGGTCAAGTCTCCCGTTAATCAAATGACAACTCATGTCTATGGTTAGGAAACATAACCATCTTTGATCAACGAGCTAGTCAAGTAGAGGCATACTAGTGACACTCTGTTTGTCTATGTATTGACACATGTACTATGTTTCTGGTTAATACAATTCTAGCATGAATAATAAACATTTATTATGATATAAGGAAATAAATAATAACTTTATTATTGCCTCTAGGGCATATTTCCTTCACCTCCTATGCCAGAGCCAGCACTTTGAAGCTTTTGCTAGAAGACATACAGCCAGTTGTGGTCCTGCGGAAAAATCTACCATATACAGATCGTCTTTTTGATACCCTTCGAAGACTAGAGATTTGTCAGATTCCATAAGCACAAGGCAAAGATATTTTCCAAATATCACAATCATGTTTAGATCACAAAGCATTGAGACAGACATTAAGTTGAAACCAAGGGATTCAATAAGCATCACTTTATCCATGTGCTGATCCTTTGAGATTGCAACTCTACCTAGGCCCAATACCTTGCTTTACCAATGTGAGCGAATGTGATGTGACTCTTGTCAGATGGACGTAGGGTTGAATACATAAGAAGACTTCGATCACCAGTCATGTGGTTAGTACATCCACTATCCATAATCCACTCAGAAGCCTTCGGTATCATACCCTACAGTGCTGTTTGGGGGATAGTGTCGTGGACTTAACACGACAGATGTCCTAGCGGAAGGACTTACTCGTGGAGGCATCGCAACTAGGTTAGCTCAAAGGGGTTAATCGGGACAAAGGACACAGAGAGTTTATACTGGTTCGGCCCCTTGCGGTGAAGGTAATGGCCTACTCCAGTTTGGGGCTGTATTGCTTAGGTTTCGATTACCAGGGCGTGAATACGCTTGATCTAGTTCTCGATCTGTTGTTTCTTGTCTTAACCCTCCACCGGGTCGTCCCTTTATATACACAAGTTGACGCCCGACGGCTTACAAAGTCCCGACCGGCTCATACATAAGGTGTCCGGCTAGGCGACTAACTAATCTAGCCTTACAATACAAGTTATACATGTATGGCGGTTCACCCTCTTGGGCCTCAAGTCGTCCCTGGATCTTGGGCCGTCAATGGGCTTGTATAAGCCGCCAGCTTCATTGATAAGTCACCAGTGGTATGACCCGGCCCCTCCTGGGCAGTTCATTCCCAGTAGTTATATCCCCAACATTAGGCCCAGGTTGATTTGAACTTGTTCATATCAATCTTTAATACATGACTTGTCAAAATACTGCATTGCTTGTTTGATAAACCTTGCTGTAACCCGCCATGACATCAGCTCACAGAATCTTCTTAAACCGCCATGACGTCATTTCACATTAATTTCACGCGAGGCCCAAAACATCTCAAATGATCCTTATCTTAATGAACATCCCAAAAATTGAGGCGTCCATATAGCCACATGATGATTTTGGCCTCCTCGATTCTCGTGCATGCCTTGTATCCAACCCCTTATAAATAGTGACGGGGTCTTTACCATTCCCCCCTTGCCTCCTTGCCTTCGTCTTCTTCTCGCATCTCCTCCCTGTTGGAGATATGCCCTAGAGGCAATCATGTATGATGATATTTCATATGTGTTTATGAATAAAGATAGTCCTCGGACATTATCAATGATGTGTATCGGCAAGTACGTGACTTGTTTGTGGGACTATGCATTGTGTGATGACTGTCCTAAAAGGTCCCTAGTCGAAAGGGCTGTGTGGACGCACAGCCGACTAGACTAGCATATGACATGGTCAATGGGTTGGTCTCACTAGCCATGGAGCATTGGATGCTAACCGGATAATATGGACTCGGGAGGATCTGGTTGGATTTGATGTAGTCGGATCCGAGTTGAGATAAGGTCCGAGTCGGACAGACCCAACTATGAGACGCAGCGATATGTCATCTGTGAGTCTCTAGTACAACATATGTTCTATGTCCTAGGACCTGAGCTGGCGTATGTACTCAGGATGGTGACAAACTTGCTTTGGGCCAACCAAATGCTACTCCATGACTAGGTAGTTACAAAGGTAGGTTTTGGGCTAGTCCAGACCCATGCTGTGAGACATGGTCGAGCAAGATGGGATTTGCCCCTCCGATCAGGAGAGATATACTCTGGGCCCCTCGTGTGATCCGACCAGGATAAGCATGGCCATGCGACAAGGATTATGTGATAATCTGGTTTGTGGTCGGCATCACTGGAATGAGAAAGAGGTCGGGCTAGCACAAGGATGACAGACTCGCCTTGAGCCCGACAACATATATCATGTGGCAAAAGGAATGGAAGTATGATGTACAGGTTCACCTAACCAGCTTCTTAGTCTGCTTGGTGTTCGACATGCCTTGCTAGGGGGCACTACCAACTGTGCAGTTCGGAGGTGATCCAAACTATGACCAAGCCGGCTTGAACCTAAAGGGTCGTGCGCTTAAGGGAAGGAACCTATGAGGCCGGATCCGAGGACACTGGTCGGATGTGATCCGAGCTGTATTCGGATGGTGGCCGAGTACACTTATGGGCTTTAGGGTCCGTGCGAGGCCCAAGTGTTGAGCCCGCGACTTATATAAAGTGGAGGTGCGGCGCACTCTTGCAATTTGATCGCTTTGGCGTTGTCACTAGGGTTTGCATGTGTTGCAGATAGACACCTCCACTCGCTGCTGGTTGTGTAATCGGACCTAGCAGCCCACCGCACGACGTTCCTCCTGCACGCGCGGATACCGTTAGAGGCGGTGCACTTGCGCCGCTCCGGCGAACCTGTACGTGGGAAGCAACGACTGGCTATTCGAGGGAGAACGGACGAGGAGGAGACGATCCACGCAGACGCGCTGCCCCAACTCTTCTTTCGCTGCACGGCACTGCGCGTCTAGTGGTAACGATCTGTGATCCATCTCCCGTAGCATGTTCTTGGTTGTTCTGCGCGTAGGAAAATTTTAATTTGCAGTCGACGCACCCTACCGTAGAACCCAACACTCCGTCGCTCGAGCTCTGTCGCCGCGACCTTCGACCGCTGCACCAACTCAGGCCGCTACATCGACCTGACCAGACCAGAGAACTCCGGCGCACCACCATTGTTCCTCATCTCCTGTAAGTGCTCCTCTTTCTTACCTCAGATCTGCATTAGGGTTTCCTCTGTTCATCAGTGTTCTTCGCCGTTCTTCATTGTTTCCTTCAACTCAAGCAGCTTTTAATCAGAATAGGTTATGAGCCTTGTGCGGTAGTAGTTTAGCATTCATTTTTATCATCAGAATAGCATCTCTCCATAGAAGATCTCATTGGAGCACCCAAAATTTTCTGCTGCCGCCACCTTAGGTTTCAGAATTTATTGCCTTGTCTGAACTGCTATAGATCCAAAATTATAGCTCTAGTCTTTGAAATCTATGTGTCCCTTACTTAGCAAAAAATTCACTGCTAAATTTGAAACACCACAACTGCCATGGTGGCTTATATCATAAACTATGAACCGCCATATGACATTAGACCTCACTATAAGCCGCCATCAAATACTTCATCATTTGTATAATCCGTCAATGCTCTCCGGCTTAACCATGCTTACTTATTTATCTCCATAACTTAGTTCTGCACAATGTACCTTAACTTTTAAACTCTGGCCGGTTTAACAGCATAAACTTAACCCGGCTTGCATCATTAGTCCCCATTAAGACGCTAGTATGGATTCCACGTAGTTCAATATTCATCTTCCAGCTTAACACATCAACCGTTCATAGCATTTTAATTTTTGAACCATTGCCCCGGCTTGTCAGTTGAATCTTAAACCGGAAACATTTCTTTCTTTCAGGCTTTTTCCCTCAAAAATGGGCAAATCTTTCACAACTTTCAACTGGGTTGTTTCCCGAGTCATCGAGGAAGACCTGCACAAATATGTTCAGACTGGCGTCTTAGCCAAAAAAGACGTCATTCACTGGAGGGTCCCAGGCACTGAATGTCCTCCTGAGCCGAAGGATGGTGAAGTTGTTTTTATTGACCATATGATCCGTGGCTTCGGGCCTCCCGGCTCAAAATTCTTTCGTGATGTGCTGCACTTTTTCAAACCCCATCCACAAGACATCGGACCAAATTCTGTTTCCAACATCTGCAACTTTCAAGTATTCTGCGAGGTGTACCTTCAACAAGAGCCCACCGTAGAACTATTCAGAGAGTTCTATTATTTAAACCGGCAGAATGAATTCACAGACAGACCCAGCCTAGAGTTAGGCAGTATTTCCATTCAGCAACAGAAAGAAGCCACTTTCCTAGCCACCTCTCCGCCCAATCATCCCAAAGACTGGAATCAAACTTGGTTTTATTACAAAGACACTTCTCCCGAAGGAGAAAATCCTCTGTTGAGTTACCGTTCCAGCCGGCTCAGCAACAAACATCCTCTTCCCGACCGCATCAGTGCAGCAGAGCGAAAGAAGTACATGCCAGTCTTTTCAAACATCTGGGCCTTGATGGCCAATGGCTTAACTGGAATTGATCTAGTTCGCTGTTGGGTCGCCTGGAGAATCTTGCCCTTAAGCCGTCGTCCTGGCTTGATGTATGACTACACTAGTGAATTGAAAGATCCTCAACGCCATTGTCAAATTGAAATAACTAACGAAGACATCAATAAAATGACCAAATCTCTGTTAAATGAGAGCTTGGAAGATTGTAGTCAAGTCGTATTAAATCCTTTCCGCGTTCTGAATAAGCCACCAGTTGTAAGCTTTGAATCAAGTTCACACTTGAATCATGTTTTCATTTGTACTGTATGTTCATACTCATTCAATTTTTACAGGCCGATTCACCTTTTTGGAGCAAGAAGTTGCATGATAAACTGGTGAATAAAACCCGGACAAAGAGCAAAGTTGTCAAAAAGCCTGCCAAGAAGAAAACCAACCGCGCCGAGTTATTTAACTTGGACGGTCATGAAGATGATGAGTCGGAGGTAGAACTTGATTCCCTTGGCTCATTCTTTGTACATCTTATTGATAATGACCATTATCAGGATGATGCGGAGGCCAGTCGTGCAAACGATGAAGAGGTAATTACTCTTTCCTCCGGCTCAGACCCTCTGCCAACACAGAAAACCTGATAAGCAAGCCGGAAAGTAAGATTTTCTCACCCTTTTGCTTACTTGGATCCCAACTTTCTTTTGAAGAAGCAGCGACATGAAGCTCGCCGCACAACCCGAAACAGTGGCGGTGGAGTTTTATCCTCCGGTTTACCGAACACACTAGTGCCTCGCAAGCGTCGACTGGAGGTCTCAAATATTTCTGACTTAGCTTATCCCAAGGCGGGTCTCTTTCGGCAACCTCTTAACCCGTCTGATTCAAATTATCAGCGAACGTCTCATTCCTCCTCCGGCGACTCAACTAGGACTCAAATCCCGACCTTCAAAACTATGCCTGGGTGAGAACATTAAATCTTACCCACTTTTGAATTATGCCCTTAATTGTCATATTAACTCTGTCTCATGCTTCCTTTTCAGCGCTATGGCCAAGCCCAGCAAGAAGAAGAAAATTGACAAACCAGCTGAAGAGCCCAAGACTGTTGAACCAGAGCAACATGCCACAACTAAAACTTTGCACCAGCTGTCAGAAGCTGCCATGGACAACAACTCTGAAAGGATCGATATAGTTGACTAGAGGGGGGGTGAATAGGAAACTAACAATTTTTAGCTATTCTTTACCAATTTAAACTTTGATCAAAGTAGGTTGTCTAGATATGCAACGAGGTGAGTAACCTATATGATCCAACAACAAAAAGTACAAAATCAAGCTAAGGATACAACACAAAAGCTTGCACAAGTAAGGGCACGAGATAACCAAGAGTGGAGCCAGTGAAGGCGAGGATGTGTTACCGAAGTTCCTTCCTTTTCAGGGGAAGTACGTCTCCGTTGGAGCGGTGTGGAGGCACAATGCTTCCCAAGAAGCCACTAGGGCCAACATATTCTCCTCACGCCTTCACACGATGCGAGATGCCGTGATTCCACTATTGGTGCCCTTGGAGGCGGCGACCGGACCTTTACAAACAAGGTTGGGTCTCTCTCCAAAACCGAATTGGAGGCTCCCAACGAAACCACGGAGCTTCACCACAATGGAATATGGCTCCGAGGTGACCTCAACCGTCTAGGGTGCTCAAACACCAAAGAGTAACAAGAACCACAAGGGATGAGTGGGGGGAATCAAATTTGTCTCGGTGGAAGTGTAGATCTGGGCCTTCTCAACCAATCCCTAGAAAATCAACAAGGTTGATTGGGTAGGGAGAGAGATCAGGCGAAAATGAGCTTTGGAGCAACAATGGAGCTTAGGGAAAAGAGGTAGGTCAACTTGGAGAAGAAGACCTCCTTTTATAAGTGGGGAAGTCAATCCAGCCGTTACCCTTGCTCAGCCCCACACAGGGCGGTACTACCGCAGGGGTGAGCGGTACTACCGCTGTGGCCAGCGGTACTACCGTTCCACCTCGCGGTACTGCCGTGCAGTAAGGTGCAGAGCAGGACCTGGACCCAGGGCGGTGCTACCGTGGAGGTAAGGGCGGTACTACCGCCCACGAGCAGTACTTCCGCCTCTACTACCGCAGCTAGTGCCGCAAAACCCATCACGAGAGGAGAACCCTCGAATCGAGGCGGCAGGAGCGCGGAGCCGCGGCGGTACTACGGCTGAGAGCTCCAAGTGGTACTACCGTGCTGAGGAGCGGTACTGCCACTTTGTAGCTCTCAAGCGGTAGTATCGCTGGGGTCCGCGGTACTACCGCTGGGACCCGATCACAGGGAGAAGGCAACAAGGAAGCCTTCAACGAAACGGAAAAGCTCAGAGGGTGCACAAGGAATGTGTACGTGTTGATTCCACCCTAGCCTCACCAGTGAGGATCCCCTCTTAATAGTATGGCTTTCCTACGACTCAAATCCACGGAAAAGAAATATAGACAAACACCGTCTTCAATAGTCTTCGAGGGGGACAAAAACTGTCTTGTGCCTAGTGATGAAACGTCTGAAATACTCAAGGCACACGATTAGTCCGCAAAAGCATTGTCATGAATCACCAAAACACCTTAGGGATAAATATGCCCTTACAACCTCTCCAGAAGACCACCCCGTCACTCAAGACATCATGGACGCTGATCCAAAAAATGATAAGCCGCCCAACCCTACTCAGCCGGCTCATGAATCTGATGATATAATGATTACTGGGATGGCTTATCAAGCCTTAGGCAATCCCATCGCCCTGTCCAAACACAACGTCAAGGAGGAGTTCTCTGCTGTTGACAAAGGCAAATGGAAGGTTGATTTGGAAGGCTATTCTCAATTTAGCGCTCAAGAGATTCACTCTAGTTATCTGAACCGCCTTCACACCAGCCGTGATTTCGAAGTCGGCTTGGTCAACTTGATGAAGGAGTGCTTCGAGGTAATCCAGCACAATCCTCTTCATAAATATATCATTATCACCCGCCAAGTCTATAGAATATGATAGCATTGAGTGTACTGTAGACTTTAGATAATCATAAATATGTGAAACTCAAACTAGTAGCCCCCAAGGGCCGGCTTAATCTATCAAGTTAAGTCGGGACTTCAATTAGCATTGATCAACTTTGCATCTGTATCCCCCAAGGGTTGGCTTAATTAGTATGAATAAACAGGGACTTATCACCATGGCTGAAACCAATAGCCCAATATGTAGCCTTTATAAACCGAATCATATCATTTTGCGTGGGTCATTAGAGAAATTTGTCTTGAAAAGAGCAATAGGCATTAGCCCCCAAGTGCCAAGGAAAATACTTGTATTGTTCTTGGGACTTCAAAAATAATCATGATCATAATTCCTTCCATGTTTGTTCATGTCACAGGCTGAACTAACTGAGAAGGATTCCCAAGTCAACAACCTGAGGGCCAATATTAACACTCAGCAATCCGAGACGTCCAAGGCCAAGTCAAAACTGAAGACTGCATTGGAAGACATTGAGCAGTTGAAACAAAGCTTCAACGCTGATAAAACTGCCTGGGAAACCGAGAGGGCGGCCTTATTAAAGAGAGCGGAGGATGCCGAAGCAGCTCTTAAACCGGTCACTGATGAGTTGTCTGGTTTAAAGCATCAAATCAATAGCATGACACCAACCGTCTTTGGTAAGTAGTAAAAATGACTGCTTTGTATCAACAAGCATATCACAATCATCTGCCAGCTTATCAATGATTTTACTGATGCAGGCTCCCGAAGCGTCAAGTTGGGCTCCGATATGCACATCAAGCTGAAGGCTATCTATACTCTTGTAGAACAGCTATATATGGCGCTCAACGGACAATTGCTGCTGCTATCCATAATAAACATCCGCCCACCCTCATTAAGGAAACATTGGAGAGGCTATCAGTGCTGCCCTAGAGGATTGACGAGCTAAAGCGAGCACCTGCCAGAGCCAGCGCCCTAACTGCCTTAAGTCGGGCAAAGGTGTGGCAAGCAGATCTTGACCCAGAAGACTTAGCCAATGGTTGTCCTAGTGTAAAAGAGGACGTGTCTCCCTTCAGCGCTGATGATTTTGTAGAAATAGCAAGAGCAATGCGTCCGTTGGCAAGAAAACTAGCCGAAGAGACAAACCTATCTCAATATCAGGCGGCATATGATTCTGAGAACAAGAAGATGAAGGCGCTGGTTCGTCAAGAGGTGGATCTCATCCCACCGACGTGTAAGCATACCTTCGCTCCTAACATTGATCCATCAAATCGTATTGACAATGAGGCTGTGTTTAGAGCTTTGAATGGCATCAACTGGGCCTCGCCTGACTTCCAGCCAATGGATAATCAAGAAGAAGAAGCACATGATGATCCAGAGGCTTCGACCCGCCAAGACTAGAAGTCTGAACTCATGAGTCGGCTTACCAATCATGGCGTTTTGTTGCTATGTCTCAAAAAACACTTGTCCTTTTGGGCCGCCAGACGCCTTGTAATAGGCTAGTTAAACTATTCTGATCTGTCACGCCATCGTGCGTGTTTATTTGCATAACACTTCCGATCCATCATATAAAGACCCGCCACTTATGCTTTATAATATTATCAATTATGCAGGTCAGACTTATCATTTTTCCTACACATAAACAGGTAACAAGTGCCCTGGCGGTTTATCCCAGGGCAGGTATACCCCATATAAAAACCACTGATAACTAAATAGTCCATAACTAGGGCCGGTTTATGAAAACCTCATATAATCATAACAAAATAAATATCATACCTGTGATATTTATGCGCACCACCGGTTTATCACGCCAGTAAGGGTAACAGCCCAAAGACAGAGCACAACACCCTGTTTCATTTAATCATACCGCCCACTCATCACGCCATATGCAGCAAGGGGCAACATTCCAAAGCTTAGAGCACAACACTCAAGCACATAATCATCATATGCTGGCGACTTAAAGTCCAAAACAAGGCTGGGTTCAATAAAACTCCGGATAGATTCATATATGAATCACAAGGCATCATGGCCCTAATCAGTTTTCAACCATGTATCAACATGGCATAAAAGATGAGCCTCAAAAAATGTTCAAATCAAATATAAAACAAACAAAAACAAGGCATTCATAGGCTGCCAAGCCCCCATGTCAAGCGTTATTCAAGGGCTACGCAGCCGCTGAGCTAAACCTTAATTCAAACCTCGTAAGTCATACCTCACATGACCAATCGCCGTTTCAACTTTGAAAAAATTAGGGTCTTTTAAAAGATTAATTGTCAAGACTACGACGAGCCATTCCAGGATTACCTGGTCGGAATGGCAGGCAAAACAAAGGCAGGATAACCCAGATTTTTTTTGGTGAATACACCTGGCGTCCAAGTCTTTTACAAGGGTCAACAAAGCTCTGTTCATTAACAAGAAGCCCTCAAGTAATATTTCATTTGAGGCATATAAGCCGGATCAGTAGGGTAGTCATAGCTATGCTCAATGAGCAGGAAGCCCCCAAGTATATTGTAATCATGGCATACAAGCCGGACCAAGAGGGTAGTCATAGCTATGCTCAATAAGCAGGAAGCCCCCAAGTGATCATATGAAGTGACAATAAAGACTCATATTCTCAGAAATGAAATGACAGAGGCACCTGAATTATTAGGGATGCCGACTTTATTATATTCATTATAATATAGACATTGGTAGAAATATGTACATCACAAGAGCCGGTTGCTCAAGTGTAATAAGGCCGAAGATGAGCAATATTCCACGGCCGGTGGGTCTCCTCCTCCGACGTGCATGGGTCCTTGTGGTCTTGAACATCGATAAGGTAGTATGATCCGTTGTTCAAATTTTTGCTGACCACAAAGGGTCCTTCCCAAGGTGGGGATAGCTTGTGCATATCAGTTTGATCCTGGATAAGCCAGAGCACCAAATCTCCTTCTTGAAAGGTTCTGGTTTTAACCCGGCGGCTGTGATAATGACATAGATCTTGCTGGTAAATCACCGAACGAGCCGCCGCCTGGTCATGCTCCTCATCCAACAAGTCAAGATCATCCTGATGTGCTTTTTCATTATCAGCTTCAACATAACCCGCCACACGGGGCGGATCGTGACGGATGTCACTAGGGGGAACCGCCTCTGCTCCGTAAACCATGAAGAAAGGCGTGTAACCCGTAGATCTGTTGGGGTAGTATTGATGCTCCATAACACTGAGGGTAATTCCTCTACTCAACAACCCGGTGTCCTCTGCAAAGGGACCATAAGCCGGGGCTTGATGCCTCTCAAAATTTCTTGATTGGCTCTTTCAGCTTGGCCATTGGACTGGGGGTGATCCACTGATGATACATCATGTCGAATGTGCTTTCGTTGACAAAATTCTTTCATGGCACCTTTGGACAGATTAGTGCCATTATCAGTTATAATGTTGTGGGGATAACCAAAACGGAAAATCGCCTTTTTGATGAATTGAACCACTGGCGCCGCATCACACTTACTGACCGGCTCTGCCTCAACCCACTTTGTAAATTTGTCAACCGCCACCAAAAGGTGGGTTTTTTTATCCTTGGACCATTTGAAAGGTCCAACCATATCAAGCCTCCAGACTACAAACGACCAAGTTATTGGAATCATCGTCAATTCTTGAGCCGGCACATGAGCTCTTCTTGAAAATTTCTGACAACCATCACATTTACTGACCAAATCCTCTGCATCAGGATGAGCCGTCAGGTAATAAAACCCATGACGAAAAGCCTTGCCCATGAGAGACTTAGAGCCGACATGATGACCACAACCCATGACGAAAAGCCTTGGCCACGAGAGACTTAGAGTCGGCATGATGACCACAATATCCTTCATGAATCTCTCGTAGAATCTCATGGCCCTCCTCAGGAGAAACACAACGTTGAAACACCCCTGTGACACTGTAGCGGTGCAACTCTCCATTGACAATAGTCATTGACTTAGACCATCGGGTTATCTGCCTGGCCAAAGTTTCATCTTCAGGTAACTCACCCCGGGTCATATAAGCTAAATATGGAACTCTCCAATTAGGAATAGCATGAAGAGCTGCCACAAATTGTGCCTCCGAGTCAGAAATAGCAAGATCTTACTCTGTAGGCAATTTGACTAAAGGGTTATGCAGAATATCAAGGAAAATGTTAGGTGGCACCGGCTTATGCTGGGACCCTAACCGGCTCAAAGCATCAGCCGCCTCATTTTTCCTGTGATCAAGATGTTCCACTTGATAACCTTTGAAATGGCCAGCAATAGCATCAACCTCGCGGCGGTAAGCCGCCATGAGTAGGTCCTTAGAATCTCAAGTGCCTGAAACTTGCCGAGCCACCAAATCTGAGTTACAAAAACACCTCACCCGACTTAGATTCATCTCTTTAGCCATCCGAAGACCATGGAGTAAGGCTTCATACTCAGGTGCATTGTTATTACAAGGGAACATCAACCTTAAAACATAACAAAATGTATCACCTCATGGGGAAAGTCAAAATAACTCCAGCCCCAAGCCTTCCAACTGCCTGGATCCATCAAAGTGAATAGTCCAATATGTGTTATCCGACTTCTCCTCAGGCATCTGCAGCTCTGTCCAATGATTGATGAAATCCACAAGTGCTTGAGTCTTGATGGTTGTGCGAGGCATGTATTCCAAACCATGGGGTCCAAGCTCAATAGCCCACTTGGCTACCCGACCTGTGGCTTCTATGTTTTGAATAATATCTCCTAAAGCAGTGGAACTAACCATAGTGATGGGATGACCAAGAAAATATTGCTTGAGCTTTCGACTAGCCATGAACACCCCGTATACCAGCTTCTGCCAATGCGGATACCTCTGCTTGGACTCAATGAGTACCTCACTGATGTAATAAACCGGTCGCTAAACCGAATATTCCTTGCCTGATTCTTTCCTCTCCACGACAATTTCCATGCTAACAGCTCGGCTCTTGGCAGCCACATATAACAACAAGGGCTCTTTATCAATGGGAGCAGTTGAGGGAGTCCTGGATTAGGGGGTCCTTGGACAGCCGAACTATATCCTTTGGCCGGACTGTTGAACTATGAAGATACAAGATTGAAGGCTTTGTCCCGTGTCCAGGTGGGACTCTCCTTTGCGTGGAAGGCAAGCTTGGCAATTCGGATATGTAGATCTCCTCCCTTGTAACCGACTCTATGTAACCTAGCCCCCTCCGTTGTCTATATAAACAGGAGGGTTTAGTCCGTAGGACAACAACAATCATAATCATAGGCTAGCTTCTAGGGTTTAGCCTCTACGATCTCGTGGTAGATCAACTCTTGTAATACTTATATCATCAAGATCAATCAAGTAGGAAGTAGGGTATTACCTCCATCGAGAGGGCCCGAACCTGGGTAAACATTGTATCCCCTGCCTCCTATTACCATCCGCCTTAGACGCACAGTTTGGGACCCCCTACCCGAGATCCGCCGGTTTTGACACCGACATTGGTGCTTTCATTGAGAGTTCCACTATGTCATCACCATAAGGTTTGATGGCTCGTTCGATCATCAGCAACGATGCGATCAAGGGTGAGATTTTTCTCCCCGGACAGATCTTCGTATTCGGTGGCTTCGTACTGCGGGCCAACTCGCTTGGCCATCTAGAGCAGATCGAGAGCTACGCCCCTGGCCATCAGGTCAGGTTTGGAAGCTTGAACTATACTACCGACATCCGCGGAGACTTGATCTTTGACGGATTCGAGCCCATCTTAGGTGCCCCGCATAGTCACGACGAGCATGACTTAGCTCTGCCGCCGAACGGTGTTCGGGAGATCACACCTGTGGCTACTCCGGCCCTTAATCAGGAGCAGATAGTGCCGTCCGAGGATGGGTGGACGGACCCCGCCACGGAGGCCGCACACCCAGCAACGATAGAGCCAAATACTAACTTCACCTCCTGTGAGACCTGTGTTGCCAGACCCTTGGATTCGTCCTCGGCGACAGGCTCCGAGCCGCCTGCTTCCGTGCCTATCGAATCTGATTGGGCACCGATCATGGAGTTCACCTCCACGGATATTTTTCAGCACTCGCCCTTGGGCGACGTGCTAAATTCATTAAGGTCTCTCTCCTTGTCAGGAGGCCCTTGGCCGAACTGTGTCTGGCTCAAGTGTGAAGCGGATGACGAAAAAATTCGTCCCCCACCCACCACCCACTTAATAGCCACTATCGACGACTTAACCGATATGCTTGATTTTGGCTTCGAAGACATTGACGGTATGGACGATGATGCGGGAGAAGAATAGGAACCACCGCCCACAGGGCGCTGGACAGCCACCTCATCATATGATATATACATGGTGGACACCCCGAAAGAAAGCGATGACAATAAGGCAATGGAGGATAAACCCCTCGAGAAGCAATCTAAGCACCGGCGTCATCATCGCCGCTCTAAGCCCCACCATAGCAAAAGCAGCGATACCGGCACAAGAGACAATAATGCTGCGGACAGTGTCGAAGACAATCCCCTCCAGCCAGGCTTCGAGTGGAAGGATGAGCAAGCTAGCCCTAAGGAACAGGCGGTAGACGGAGAATCAGAGGATGACAATTACATGCCTCTCTCCGATGACGAGGTGAGCCTCGGCGACGAAGAATTTATCATGCGTGAGGATCCCGTTGAGCAGGAGCGCTTCAAGCGCCGGCTTATAGCCATAGCAAAAAGCCTGAAGAAAAAGCAATAGTAGCTTCAAGCTGGTCAAGATCTGCTAGCGGATAGATGGACCGAGGTGCTGGCAGCCGAGGAATACGAACTCGAGCGCCCAACCAAAAGTTACCCAAAGCGCAGGTTGCCACCCCAACTCGAGGAGGAAGCATTAAATCCAACACTACCAGCGTATGATGCGGCTGACCGACCACCTCGTGGCCGAGACAAAGCGGCGTATCAGCTCGAAGTCCAGCCCGCACCCCGTCGCTAGTCAAACAAAAACACCAAGGCCCGGGGCAACACGCATGACCTACGAGACGTATTGGAAAAGAAAGCAGGATATACAAGATCAATCTACGGATCATGAGGGCGCCCCCAACGCATGACGACGACTGTTGATGTCTACTACACAACCTTCTTCTTGTAGACGTTGTTGGGCCCCCAAGTGCAGAGGTTTGTAGGATTGTAGAAAATTTCCCTCAAGTGGATGACCTAAGGTTTATCAATCCGTGGGAGGCCTAGGATGAAGATGGTCTCTCTCAAGCAACCCTGCAACCAAATAACAAAGAGTCTCTTGTGTCCCCAACACACCCAATACAGTGGTAAATTGTATAGGTGCACTAGTTTGGTGAAGAGATGGTGATACAAGTGGTATATGGATAGTAGATAAAGGAGGAAGAAGTACGTCGGGGGAGCCACGAGGGGCCCACAAGGGTGGAGGGCGCGCCCCCTGCCTAGTGGCTCCCTCGTTGCTTCCCTTACGTACACCCCAAGTCTTCTAGATTGCTTCCGTTCCAAAAGTAAGTTCCGTGAAGTTTCAGGTCAATTGGACTCCGTTTGATTTTCCTTTTCCGCGATACTCTAAAACAAGGAAAAAACAGAAACTGGCACTGCGCTCTAGGTTAATAGGTTAGTCCCAAAAATAATATAAAAGTGTATAATAAATCCCACAAACATCCAAAACAGATAATATAATAGCATGGAACAATCAAAAATTATAGATACGTTGGAGACGTATCAGCATCCCCAAGCTTAATTCATGCTCGTCCTCGAGTAGGTAAATGATAAAAACAGAATTTTTGATGTGTAATGCTACCAAACATATTTCTTTATGTAATTCTTTATTGTGGCAAGAATATTCAGATCCATAAGATTCAAGACAAAAGTTTAATATTGACATAAAAATAATAATACTTCAAGCATTCTAACAAGGCAATTATGTCTTCTCAAAATAACATGGCCAAAGAAAGCTATCCCTACAAAATCATATAGTCTGGCTATGCTCTATCTTCACCACACAAAATATTTAAATCATGCACAACCCCGATGACAAGCCAAGCAATTGTTTCATACTTTTGATGTTCTCAAACTTTTTCAATCTTCACGCAATACATGAGCGTGAGCCATGGACATAGCACTATAAGTGGAATAGAATGGTGGTTGTGGAGAAGACAAAAAGGAGAAGATAGTCTCACATCAACTAGGCGTATCAACGGGCTATGGAGATGCCCATCAATAGATATCAATGTGAGTGAGTAGGGATTTCCATGCAACGGATGCACTAGAGCTATAAGTATATGAAAGCTCAAAAAGAAACTAACTGGGTGTGCATCCAACTTGCTTGCTCACGAAGACCTCGGGCATTTTGAGGAAGCCCATCATTGGAATATACAAGCCAAGTTCTATAATGAAAGATTCCCACTAGTATATGAAATGACAACATAGGAGACTCTCTATCATGAAGATCATGGTGCTACTTTGAAGCACAAGTGTGGTAAAAGGATAGTAGCATTGTCCCTTCTATCTTTTTCTCTTTTTTATTTTTTTTTATTTTTTTGGGCCTTCTCTTTTTTATGGCCTCCTTTTTTATATTTGGGCTTCTTTGGCCTCTTTTTTTTCGTCCGGAATCTCATCCCGACTTGTGGGGGAATCATAGTCTCCATCATCCTTTCCTCACTGGGACAATGCTCTAATAATGATGATCATCACACTTTTATTTTCTTACAACTCAAGAATTACAACTCGATACTTAGGACAAGATATGACTCTATATGAATGCCTCCGGTGGTGTACCGGGATGTGCAATGACTCATGAGTGGCATGTATGAAAGAATTATGAATGGTGTCTTTGCCACAAATACGATGTCAACTACATGATCATGCAAAGCAATATGACAATGATGGAGCGTGTCATAGTAAACGGAACGGTGGAAAGGTGCATGGAAATATATCTTGGAATGGCTATGGAAATTCCATAATACATAGGTATGGTGGCTGTTTTGAGGAAGGTATATGGTGGGTTTATGGTACCGGCGAAAGTTGCGCGGTACTAGAGAGGCTAGCAATGGTGGAAGGGTGAGAGTGCATATAATCCATGGACTCAACATTATTCATAAAGAACTCACATACTTATTGCAAAAATCTATTAGTTATCGAAACAAAGTACTACGCGCATGCTCCTAGGGGGATAGATTGGTAGGAAAACACCATCGCTCGTCCCCGACCGCCACTCATAAGGAAGACAATCAATAAATAAATAATGCTCCGACTTCATCACATAACGGTTTATCATACGTGCATGCTACGGGAATCACAAACTTTAACACAAGTATCTCTCAAATTTACAACTAGTCACTAGCATGACTCTAATATTACCATCCTCATATCTCAAAACAATCATCAAGTATCAAACTTCTCATAGTATTCAATGCACTTTATATGAAAGTTTTTATTATATCCCTCTTGGATGCCCATCATATTAGGACTAGTTTCATGACCAAAGCAAACTACCATGCTGTTATAAAGACTCCCAAAGTGATATAAGTGAAGCATGAGAGTTCATTAATTTCTATAAAATAAAACCACCACCGTGCTCTAAAAAGATATAAGCGAAGCACTAGAGCAACAACAAACTACTCTGAAAGATATAAGTGAAGATCAATGAGTAGTTGAATAATTATGCAACTATATGAAGACTCTCTAACATTTAATAATTTATATCTTGGTATTTTATTCAATCAGCAATAAAAACTAAATAAAATAAAATGACGCTCCAAGCAAAACACATATCATGTGGTAAATAAAAATATAGCTCCAAGTAAAGTTACCGATGAACGAAGACGAAAGAGGGGATGCCTTCCGGGGCATCCCCAAGCTTAGGATTTTAGGTGTCCTTAGATTATCTTGGGGTGCCATGGGAATACCCAAGCTTAGGCTATTGCCACTCCTTGTTCCATAATCCATCAAATCTTTTACCCGAAACTTGAAAACTTCACAACACAGAACTTAAAGTATAAAATCTCGTGAGCTCCGTTAGCGAAAGAAAAGAAAACACCACTTCAAGGTACTGTAATGAACTAATTCTTGATTTATATTGGTGTTAAACCTACTGTATTCCAACTTCTCTATGGTTTATAAACTATTTTACTAGCCATAGATTCATCAAAATAAGCAAACAACACACGAAAAACAGAATCTGTCAAAAACAGAACAGTCTGTAGTAATATGTAGCTAACGCAAACTTCTGGAACCCCAAAAATTCTAAAATAAATTTCTGGACGTGAGGAATTTATCTATTGATCATCTTCAAAAAGAACTAACTAAATAGCACTCTCCAATAAAAAATGGAATCAATTCTCGTGAGCGCTAAAGCTTCTGTTTTTTACAGCAAGATCAACAAGACTTTCCCCAAGTCTTCCCAATGGTTCTACTTGGCACAAACACTAATCAAAAGCATTAAACCACATCTAAACAGAGGCTAGATGAATAATTTATTACTAAACAGGAAAAAAAATAAAGTTGGGTTGCCTCCCAACAAGCGCTATCGTTTAACGCTCCTTGCTAGGCATGATGATTTCAATGATGCTCACATAAAAGATAAGAGTTGGAACATAAAAAGAGCATCATGAAGAATATGACTAGCACATTTAAGTCTAACCCACTTCCTATGCATAGGGATTTTGTGAGCAAACAACTTATGAGAACAAGAATCAACTTGCATAGGAAGGTAAAACAAGCATAACTTTAAAACTTTAAGCACATACAGAGGAAACTTGATATTATTGCAATTCCTACAAGCATATTGTCGGTGCCAAAGCCGGCGGATCTCGGGTAGGGGGTCCCGAACTGTGCGTCTAAGGTGGATGGTAACAGGAGGCAGGGGACACGATGTTTACCCAGGTTCGGGCCCTCTTGATGGAGGTAATACCCTATGTCCTGCTTGATTGTTCTTGATGATATGAGTATTACAAGAGTTGATCTACCATGAGATCATAGAGGCTAAACCCTAGAAGCTAGCCTATGGTATGATTGTATGTTGTCCTATGGACTAAACCCTCTGGTTTATATGGACACCGGAGGGGGCTAGGGTTACACAGAGTCGGTTACAAGGGAGGAGATCTACATATCCGTATTGCCAAGCTTGCCTTATACGCCAAGGAAAGTCCCATCCGGACACGAGACGAAGTCTTCAATCTTGTATCTTCATAGTCCAACAGTCCGGCCAAAGGATATAGTCCGGCTGTCCAGACTCCCTAATCCAGGACTCCCTCAGTAGCTCCTAAACCAGGCTTCAATGACGATGAGTCCGGCATGCAGCATTGTCTTCGGCATTGCAAGGCGGGTTCCCCCTCCGAATACTCCATAGAAGATTTTGAACACAAGGATAGTGTCCGGCTCTGCAAAATAAGTTCCACATACCACCGTAGAAAGAACAATTTTTCCACAAATCCAATCTGCTGACACGTTTGACAGCATGACATCATGTCATGGCCGGGTCATTATCCGAACCGTTTTTCTCAACCAGCACCGCATATATCGCGGGGCGGTTTTCTTGACACGTCTTGTCAAAGCAAAGATCGTGTCACCCTTATTACGGGATTCTCATCAATACGGACGTGGGTAACCCAACCGCGCCATCAATTACGGCTCCTGGGAAATAAGCGATTTTACCAGGAAAGTGGGGAGGCGCATCGCCTCTTCCGCCCTTATAAAGGGACAAGGATTCACCCCTTTTACCCACGCCTTCTACCTCCTTGCTTATCCATTCTCACGCACTCGAGCTCTGGCGCCCAAGTTCGCATTCTTCTTCTCAAACCACTCCAAGCATGTCCGGAGTAGGAGGCAAGTGGATGGTCTCCTCCGTCACGGAGGAGCACATCGCAAAGTTACGGGTAGCCGGATATCTGCCCTCGGATATCGTGCACCGGCTGCCAGATGCGGGGCAGATCATCCCTACGCCTGAACCCCATGAGAGGGTAGTTTTTCTTACCCATTTTGTCCGTGGACTGAGATTCCCCCTCCACCCGTTTGTCCGCGGGCTCATGTTTTACTACAGGCTGGATTTTCATGATCTAGCCCCCAATTTCATCCTCAACATCTCAGCGTTTATCGTCATGTGCGAGGCCTTCCCCCGCATTAGGCCCCACTTCGGCCAATGGCTAAAAACCTTCAATGTTAAACCGAAGGTGGTGGTTGGCCAACAAGCAGATTGCGGAGGCGCCATGGTGGGCAAAATGCCTAACGTCACCTGGCTCGAGGGCACCTATGTGGATACCATAAAGGGGTGGCAATCGGGGTGGTTCTACAACACCCAGCCACGCGACACCAACTGGGTGGCGGCCCCCAGATTTCGATCCGGAATCCCCACGCGGCTCACCTCCTCAAAAGAGAAGGGCCTGTCCTGGGGTTCTTCGGTAGAGCTGACCAGACTCCAGACCTGCATCAGGAACATGATGAGCAAGAAAATCAAGCTCGTCAACATGGTACAGGTCATGCTCTTCCGCCAAATCCTCCCGTGTCAACAACGGGCATTCAATTTGTGGGAGTTCGACCCGGCCAAGCACTAGACGCTGCGAGTGCTCTACGACACGACACATGTGGATGTCTGGAGGGTGCTGTTCAAGGGCGACGAGGTACCTCCTTCCCTCACCGAGGACCGCGGACTCAGCGCAAAGCGCCGTGCCAATCCAGTAAGTTTTTATATCTCACAGGGTAAGATCATGCGCGGGATCTAAGCTTCCATGTCATTAACAGGACTGGATAAAGACAGCGGAGCAGCTCTATTGCCCAGCCCCCCTGCCTGAAGATCCTGCAGATGCTCTCCTGACGGAGATGCTGGCTCCGGCACCTTACGAGTTGCTGGTGAAGAAGTGATGTCTACTACACAACCTTCTTCTTGTAGACGTTGTTAGGCCTCCAAGTGTAGAGGTTTGTAGGACAGTAGCAAATTTCCCTCAAGTGGATGACCTAAGGTTTATCAATCCGTAGGAGGCGTAGGATGAAGATGGTCTCTCTCAAGCAACCCTGCATCCAAATAACAAAGAGTCTCTTGTGTTCCCAACACACCCAATACAATGGTAAATTGTATATGTGCACTAGTTCGGCGAAGAGATGGTGATACAAGTGGTATATGGATGGTAGATAAAGGTATTTGTAATCTGAAAATATAAAAATAGCAAGGTGACTAATGATAAAGTGAGCGTAAACGGTATTGCAATGATAGGAAACAAGGCCTAGGGTTCATACTTTCGCTAGTGCAAGTTCCCTCAACAATACTAACATAATTGGATCACATAACTATCCCTCAACATGCAACAAAGAGTCACTCCAAAGTCACTAATAGCGGAGAACAAACGATGAGATTATGGTAGGGTATGAAACCACCTCAAAGTTATTCTTTCAAATCAATCCGTTCGGCTATTCCTATAAGTGTCATAAACACCCCTAGAGTTCGTACTAGAATAACACCTTAAGACACAAATCAACCAAAACCCTAATGTCACCTAGATACTCCAATGTCACCTCAAGTATCTGTGGGTATGATTATACGATATGCGTCACACAATCTCAGATTCATCTATTCAACCAACACATAGAACCTCAAAGAGTGCCCCAAAGTTTCTACCGGAGAATCACGACAAAAACGTGTGCCAACCCCTATGCATATGTTCACGGAACCCGCAAGTTGATCACCAAAACATACATCAAGTGAATCGCATGGTATCCCATTGTCACCACAGATACGCACGGCAAGACATACATCAAGTGTTCTCAAATCTTTAAAGACTCAATCTGATAAGATTACTTCAAGGGGAAAACTCAATTAATTACAAGAGAGTAGAGGGGGAGGAGAAACATAAGATCCAACTATAATATCAAAGCTCGCGATACATCAAGATTGTGCCAAATCAAGAACACGAGAGAGAGAGATCAAACACATAGCTACTGGTACATACCCTCAGCCCCGAGGGAGAACTACTCCCTCCTCGTCATGGAGAGCACCAGGATGATGAAGATGGCCACCAGAGAGGGATTCCCCCCTCCGGCAGGGTGCCGGAATGGGTCTAGATCGGTTTTCGGTGGCTACGGAGGCTTCTGGCGGCGGAACTCCTGATCTATTGTGCTCCTCGATAGTTTTAGGGTACGTGGGTATATATGGGTGAAAGAGATACGTCAGGGGAGCCACGAGGGGCCCACGAGGATGGAGGGCGCGCCCTAGGGGGGTGGGCACGCGCCCTGCCTCGTGGTTCCCTCATTCCTTTCCTGACATGCACTCCAAGTTTTTCCGGTAGCTTTCCTTCCAAAAATAACTTCTCTAGTTGGTTTCATTCTGTTTCGACTCCGTTTGATATTCCTTTTCTTCGAAACACTGAAATAGGCAAAAAAACAGCAATTCTGGGCTGGGCCTCCGGTTAATAGGTTAGTCCCAAAAATAATATAAAAGTGGATAATAAAGCCCAATATTGTCCAAAACAGTAGATAATATAGCATGGAGCAATCAAAAATTATAGATACGTTGGAGACGTATCAAGAAGACCAAGAAGAAGGCCACGGGGACCCGAAAGGGTCTCCGGCGCAAGGTTGTATCGGACTCATCGTCCGATGACTCCGACGCACACTCCTCCCACGAAAACGAGGAGGAGGAGGAAAGTCCCCCAGCCGGGCGAGACAAGAAAAGGAAGGCCGACCCAACCGGGGAGGCCGAAGGGTCCAAGAAGGGAAGGACCCTCCATCCGGACTGCTCCACGACGGCCGTCCACAGCGATGACGAGTGGTTCCCCAGGGACAAGCCTCTGGCGAAGTCGTAAGTATCCGGATACCATAGTAATTCATGGTATGTTTTATTGCACTGCTTCTCCTTACGCCGAATATGATTATGCAACCCGTCCCGAGCCCGTATCGACGTGTCTTCGTCGGACGGTTCTTTGGACTCGTCGGATATGAACAGCGATTCACTTCCGACCACCTCCACCCCTTGCCCTATGGACCATGTCAAGGTGTTGTCTCAAAAGGCACTGAGCCAAGGGGAGGTACTCCTGGGGGCGCCTCAAGGCGACTTTCCGGACCCTGGGCGCAAAGGGAGCAAAACTCCCACGGGCTCCAAGTTTGGCCCCCAGCCGAACACTGCGCCGGAACCTTCGGTGATTCCGGACTCCAGCAGACGACCCCCCGTTAAGAGGGGCAAGCCGCCCGTTCTGGTGGCCTCTGTCCATCCAGAGGCATCGGACAACTTGCTGGAAGCGCTTCGCGGCGCTTCCATCGACAAAGAGCACCGCACTATCATGAGTGCGGTGATCGAGAAAGTTCAGTCCGCCAAAAACGGACTGACCGAAGCTTGTGCCAGCCTCCTAACAGGCTTTAAGGTAAGCAATGAAATATAGGAAAAATATTACCGCATAGACAGTAGCACCTGATGCTCTGTTTGGCATTCGCGAAGAAAGGCCAAATAGATGATCAAATGATAACTCAGGAGTCTAATCAGAATATGTCTATGTGTATGTGCAGGCTTCACTGCTGGCCACTGCCGCACGTACTGCGGAGGTCTCTGCACTGAAGCAGGACCTGGAGCGGTCCGAGGACGAGCTCGGCCTTACCAAGAGGCAGCTTGAGGAGAGCAAAGGTAAGCAATACCTTGTCTATATATTTAAAAAGAAGTTCAGGTGTAAAGTAATAGGATCATCATGAATTTGCCAGTGGCCACGACCGAAGTGATGACCCTGAAGAGGGCGCTGTCCGAGGCCAAAGACAAAGCGGCCAAGGAGCGCATTGAGCGGGAAAAGCAAGAAGCCCGAGTAGGCGAGGTGCAGCAAGAGCTCGAGGCTCTCGCCAAAAAACACGAGTCCTTGGAGCTTGACTCTAAGACGCGAGAGTCCGTGCTTGCGAAGGCGCTTGAAAGCGCCCGGAGCGCCAAGGCTGAAGCCCACAAGGCCCTCTAGGAGATTGATGCGGTGAAGAAGATAGCAGTGGGTAAGGCATTCATTATGCAAAGCAAGCATGTGAAGGAAACTTTCCTTTTACTTACCCGAGTTCGGAGCTCTCCAGGAGTGTTCGCAGATCTTCCACACAATGTACTAGATGCCGCGGAGTT
Source organism: Triticum dicoccoides (assembly GCF_002162155.2). Taxonomy (NCBI): domain Eukaryota; kingdom Viridiplantae; phylum Streptophyta; class Magnoliopsida; order Poales; family Poaceae; genus Triticum; species Triticum dicoccoides. Next base: position 110,057,363 of record NC_041382.1, read on the forward strand.
TTACCGAGCTGAGGAGGGGAGATCGACAGAAAAGTTGTTCTGGTCTCAGTATACTGGGACCGAACACCCAATGCCCTTGAGCGACCAGCTAAAGCAATTGGTCGAGCTTCACAAGGCGGCCGAACAGGCCATGAAGGGCCTTATAGTCCGGATGTGGCATGGCGAGCCCCTTCCCGGCAACTACTTCGGTGTGGTGAGGCGGCTTGTGGATGCCTGTCCGTGGCTTGAAGTCATAAAGCGGTCCGTCTGCATCGAGGGTGCGCGCAGGGCTTTTGCCCGGGCAAAGGTGCACTGGGCGAAGCTGGACGCCGTGAAGCTGGTGAAGAAGGGGCCGCCGGAGGGCAAGGAGCATCGCTGCCCTGAAATGTATTATGAGAGTGTCCTGAAGGGTTCCCGCCTTGTGGCGGATGAATGTGCCAGGGATGTAATTTTTGAATGAACATGCTCATGTGATCCTGTAAAGTGAAACGAGTTCATTTGCGCTATGCAACGCTTTTTTAATTTAAAATATTACCTTCTGTGCGGCCGTTTATAAAATCTGAGAGTTGGCCAGTCGTCGGCTTCTGCCCCCATGTAACTAGTACTGGGGTGTTCGGGATAAACCTGAGCACTCTTTATCCCAATTTTGGGTCCTTCGAGGGAGGTGTTCAGCGCAACAAACTAGGCAATCAGACTATAAGGCTTTATCACTCTCACTTAGCCATAGAAGTCTACAATTTTAAATTTTGGCGAAGCCCCTAGTATTCGGAAGGCCGAATTTGGGGCGCTATATACACATAAGTCGGGCAAGGCCGACTCCTCGCCCGAAGCGGAAAAAGTCTTTAAGGACTTGAGACCTCTCAAACAGCGACCAGCTCTCGCCTTATCATGATAGTCAGTTTTCGGCTTTCTCTACTGAGGTGCTTGTTCGGAAGAACCGGGACACAATCGCAGTAGTTCTCCCAGTGCTACCTTAGCCGATATAGCGGAACGTAAGGTACCAAAGCATGGGATCCGGGCAAACCCAACTATTGACCCAAGACATGATTCGGAGCTGATGCATATAATGCTATAAGTTCGGGGTGCCGCACTGTCGAAAGTGTTCGGACTTCTCATGCCGTATTATGGGGTAAATGAAAGCCCCTGGCGTACTGATCGTACCCGAATGTATGGGTGCGGATTGTCATAAATGAACATATAAGAAAAAGGGGATGAATAATGCAATAATAGACTAATGCTATGCATTGTTATTTAAATGATACGTCGAAGCGTACTGATACAAGTAGTGCAATAAGCGGAAAGTAGGACTATTTGACATGTACTATCCAAGGGCAAGCTGCATATGGAAGGTAGAAAGCGGGTATATCAATTATTATTAGAGACCACCTGAGGGTTCCCGTGTACATCTTAGCTTCTTGCCTCCTTGGTTTTTTGTTCCCGTAATGTGTCTGGCATTCGTACTGCCGGAAAGTGCTTCCAAAGAGTTAGGTCCTGAAAGAGAAAAAATGATAAAGGTATACATCCCTAGGGCGGTTAAGCCGCATTGCGGGACGTGGCCTGATCGTGCCCCCGTCTATGTCCATGGTATTTTCAGTGCGTAATTATGTACAAGCGACACAGATTTCGTTGCTTTACTAGGACTGGGACGGGGGCCGAATTGCTAGGCGAGCTCTGAACGTGCCAGGCGATCCTGTTGTAGTTTACTCCGGACTCGCTTGAAGGTGTCTGGGGGCTGTATCGCCGAATTAGTGGTTTGCCTCAAAAGGCTGCTTTGTGCTTCTGTTGCGAGGGCCGCATTGTGCTCTTCCATACAGAGCGAGCGTTCTTTGTTTCCATCCACTGTTATGACTCCCCTAGGTCCTGGCATCTTGAGCTTGAGGTATGCGTAATGCGGTACCACATTGAATTTTGCAAATGCGGTTCGCCCGAGCAGTGTGTGATAGCCACTGCGAAACGGGATGATATCGAAGATTAACTCCTCGCTTCGAAAGTTGTCCGGTGATCCGAAGACCATTTCCAGTGTGATTGAGCCCGTGCAATGGGCCTCTACACTTGGGATGATGCCCTTAAAGGTGGTTTTGGTGGGTTTGATCCTTGAAGGATCTATACCCATTTTTCACACTGTATCCTGATAGAGCAGGTTTAGGCTGCTGCCGCCATCCATAAGGACTCGAGTGAGGTGAAATCCGTCGATGATGGGGTCTAGGACCAATGCGGCGGATCCGCCATGAAGGATACTAGTGGGGTGGTCCCTGTGATCAAAGGTGATCGGACAAGCGGACCATGGGTTGAACTTTGGGGCGACGGGCTCCATCGCATAGACGTCCCTTAGTGCACACTTCCGCTCCCTCTTGGGAATGTGGGTTGCGTATTTCATGTTCACCATCTTCACTTGTGGGGGGAACCTCTTCTGTCCTCTCGTGTTTGGCGGCCGAGGCTCTTCCTCGTCATCACTATGCAGCCCCTTGTCCTTATTTTCGGCATTTAACTTGTCGTCTTGCTTGAACACCCATCATTCTCTGTTGGTGTGATTGGCTGTCTTGTCGGTGGTGCCGTGGATTTGACACGAGCGATCCAGTATGCGATCCAGACTAGACGGAGCCGGAGTACTTCTTTTGAATGCCTTTTTCTGCTGACCGGTTCTAGAGCCTCTGAATCCGGCATTGACTATCGTATCATAGGTGTTATCGCCATTGTTGCGGCGCTTTGGTCTGGTACGACGTGGTCTGCCGTTGGCATCTTTGGTATCCGAAGTGTCCGGATTCCGTGATGTGCTGTTGTTGCGAGCCAGCCAACTATCCTCGCCCGCGTAAAAGCGGGTCATGAGTGTCATGAGGGCTGCCATAGACTTCGGCTTCTCCTGGCCGAGGTGCCGGGCAAGCCGCTCGTCACAGATGTTATGCTTGAATGCCGCTAAGGCCTCTGCATCCGGATAGTCGACAATTTGTTTTTTCTTAGTTAGGAACCGTGTCCAGAATTGCCTGGCCGATTCCCCTGGCTGCTGAGTTATATGGCTCAAGTCATCAGCATCCGGTGGTCACACATAAGTGCCCTGGAAGTTGTCAAGGAATGCGTCTTCCAAATCCTCCCAACTGCCGACGGAGTCTGCTGGCAAGCTATTCAGCCAATGCCGAGCTGGTCCTTTGAGTTTTAGTGGGAGGTACTTGATGGCATGTAGATCATCACCGCGAGCCATGTGGATGTGAAGGAGGAAATCCTCAATCCATACAGCGGTATCTGTTGTACCATCGTATGATTCGATATTTACGGGTTTAAAACCCTCTGAGAATTCGTGATCCATAACTTCATCAGTGAAGCATAGCGGGTGTGCGGCGCCTCTGCGCCGGGCTATATCACGACGCAGTTCATATGAGTCTTGTCTGCTGTATTCGGCCCGACCAGATTTACCTTTAGTGTATCCGGTGCGACGGTCATCATCCCGCATTGGCGCGCGCCACCATGACCCGTATATTGACCTTGCATGTTTTGCCTTGCTGTCCAATAAGTCTTGCAGGTCCCGTGTGTTGCCCCGGGCCTTGGTATTTTTGACTGAGTTGTGGCGGGGTGCAGGCTGAACTTCGGGCTGAAACGCCTCTCTGGCTCGGCCACGCGGTGGCCGGTCAGCCGCATCGTACGCTGGTGATGGAGGTTTCAATGCTTCCTCCTCGAGGTGAGGTAGCAACCTGTGTTTTGGGTAACTCTTGGAGGGGCGCTCGAGTTCGAATACCTCGGCCACAAGGACTTCGGTCCATCTGTCTGCTAGCAAGTCTTGATCAGCTTGAAGCTGTTGTTGCTTTTTCTTCAGGCTATTTGTTGTGACCATAAGCCGGCGCTTGAAGCGCTTCTGCTCGACGGGATCCTCAGGCACGATAAATTCTTCATCGCCGAGGCTCGCCTTGTCTTCGGAGAGAGGCATGTAATTGTCCCCCTCTGGTTCTCCATCTGCTGCCTGCTCTAGAGGGCTAGCTTGTTCATCCTCCGGCTCTACATCGTGCTAGAGGGGATTGTGGTTGCCTTCGGCACTATCCGGAGTGTTATTGTCTCTTGTGCCGGTATCACTACTTTTGCTGTGGCGGGACTTAGAGCGGCGCCGCTGACGTCGGTGCTTGGGTTGCTTCTTGGAGGGGTCATCCTCTGCTGTCTTGTCGCCATTGCCTTCTTTGGGGGTGTCCACCATGTATATATCATATGATGAGGTGGCGGTCCAGCGCCCTGTGGGCGGTGGTTCCTGTTCGTCTCCTGGATCATCGTCCATACCGTCGATGTCTTCGGAGTCGAAGTCGAGCATGTCGGTTAAATCGTCGACAGTGGCTACTAAATGGGTGGTGGGTGGGCAGCAAATTTCTTCGTCATCCGCATCCCATTCTAGCCGGACATAGTTTGGCCAAGGTTCTCCTGACAAGGAGCGAGACCTTAATGAATTTAGCACATTGCCGAAAGGCGAGTGCTGAAAGATATCCGCGGAGGTGAACTCCATGATCGGCGCCCAGTCGGATTCGATAGGCACGGATGCAGGCGGCTCGGAGTCCGTGGCCGGAGACGAATCCAGTGGTTCGGTGTCATGGCTCTCGTAAGGGGTGAAGTCAGTATCCGGGTCCATCGCCACTGAGAGTGAGGCCTCCACGGAGGGGTCTATCCCTCCGTCCTCGGATGGCACAATTTGCTCCAGATTGACGGCCGGAGTAGTTGCAGATGCGATCTCCCGACCACTGTCCGGCGGCAGAGTTACGTCATGCTCGTCGTGATTGTGTGGCGCACCTCACATGGGCTCGAATCCGTCGAAGATCGAGTCTCCATGGATGTCGACAGTGTTGTTTAGGTTTCTAAACCTAACATGATGGCCGGGGGCATAGCTCTCGATCTGCTCCAGATGGCCAAGCGAATTGGCCCGCAGTGCGAAGCCGCCGAATACGAAGATCTGTCTGGGGAGGAAAACCTCACCCTGGACCGCATCGTTACCGATGATCGAAGGGGCCATCAAGCCTTATGGTGACGGAACATTAGAACTCTCAATGAAAGCACCAATGTCGGTTTCAAAATCGGCGGATCTCGGGTAGGGGGTCCCGAACTGTGCGTCTAAGGCGGATGGTAACAGGAGGCAAGGGACACGGTGTTTACCTAGGTTTGGGCCCTCTTGATGGAGGTAATACCCTATGTCCTTCTTGATTGTTCTTGATGATATGAGTATTACAAGAGTTGATCTACCACGAGATCGTAGAGGCTAAACCCTAGAAGCTAGCCTATGGTATGATTGTATGTTGTCCTACGGACTAAACCCTCCGGTTTATATAGACACCGGAGGGGGATAGGGTTACACAGAGTCGGTTACAAGGGAGGAGATCTACATATCTGTATTGCCAAGCTTGCCTTCTACGCCAAGGAAAGTCCCATCCGGACATGAGACGAAGTCTTCAATCTTGTATCTTCATAGTCCAACAGTCCGGCCATAGGATATAGTCAGGCTGTCCGAAGACCCCCTAATCTAGGACTCCCTCACATATGTTCCTCCCTCATAATAATTTTTAGTAGCATCATGAATGAATTCAACAATATAACTATCACATAGAGAATTCTTTTCATGATCTACAAGCATAGAATTTTTATTACTCTCCGCATAAGGAAACTTCTTCTCATGAATAGTAGTGGGAGCAAACTCAACAAAATAACTATCATGTGAGGCATAATCCAATTGAAAACTAAAATCATGATGACAAGTTTCATGGATATCATTATTCTTTATAGCATACAAGTCATCACAATAATCATCATAGATAGCAACTTTGTTCTCATAATCAATTGGAACCTCTTCCGAAATATTGGATTCATCACAAAATAAAGTCATGACCTCTACAAATCCACTTTCATCAATATAATCATCATAAATAAGAGGCATGCTTTCATCATAATAAATTTGCTCATCAAAACTTGGGGGACAAAAAATATCATCTTCATCAAACATAGCATCCCCAAGCTTGTGGCTTTGCATATCATTAGCATCATGGATATTCAAAGAATTCATACTAACAAAATTGCAATCATGCTCATCATTCAAATATTTAGTGCAAAACATTTTAATGCATTCTTCTTCTAGCACTTGAGCACAATTATCGGAATCCTTATTTTCATGATAGATATTCAAAAGATGAAGCATATGAGGTACTCTTAATTCCATTTTTTATAATTTTCTTTTATAAACTAAACTAGTGCTAAAACAAGAAACAAAAAGATTGGATTGCAAGATCTAAAGATATACCTTCAAGCGCTAACCTCCCCGGCAACGGCACCAGAAAAGAGCTTGATGTCTACTACACAACCTTCTTCTTGTAGACGTTGTTGGGCCTCCAAGTGCAGAGGTTTGTAGGACAGTAGCAAATTTCCCTCAAGTGGATGACCTAAGGTTTATCAATCCGTGGGAGGCGTAGGATGAAGATGGTCTCTCTCAAGCAACCCTGCAACCAAATAACAAAGAGTCTCTTGTGTCCCCAACACACCTAATACAATGGTAAATTGTATAGGTGCACTAGTTCGGCGAAGAGATGGTGATACAAGTGGTATATGGATAGTAGATAAAGGAGGAAGAAGTATGTCGGGGGAGCCACGAGGGGCCCACGAGGGTGGAGGGCGCGCCCAGGGGGGTGGGCGGGCGCGCCCAGGGGGGTGGGCGCGCCCCCTGCCTTGTGGCTTCCTTGTTGCTTCCCTTACGTACACCCCAAGTCTTCTGGATTGCTTCCGTTCCAAAAATAAGTTCCGTGAAGTTTCATGTCAATTGGACTCCATTCGATTTTCCTTTTCTGCGATACTCTAAAACAAGGAAAAAATAGAAACTGGCACTGGGCTCTAGGTTAATAGGTTAGTCCCAAAAATAATATAAAAGTGTATAATAAAGCCCACAAACATCCAAAACAGATAATATAATAGCATGAAACAATCAAAAATTATAGATACGTTAGAGACCTATCAACTGTCACGCCGGATATACTAAAAGAAAATCCGGCCGGGCCGAATATAGCAGACAAGACTCGTATGGACTGCGTCGTGATGGCACAGAGGCACCGCACACACCCCTATGCTTCACTGACGAAGTAATGGATCACGAATTCCCAGAAGGTTTTAAACCCGTGAATATTGAATCATACGATGGCACAACAGACCCCGCGGTATGGATCGAGGATTTCCTCCTCCACATCCACATGGCCCGCGGTGATGATCTACACGCCATCAAGTACCTCCCATTAAAACTCAAAGGACCTGCTTGGCATTGGCTCAATAGCCTGCCGGCAAACTCCATTGGCAGTTGGGAGAATTTGGAGGATGCATTCCTTGACAACTTCCAGGGCACTTATGTGCAACCACCGGATGCCGATGACTTGAGTCACATAACCCAACAGCCAGGGGAATCAGCCAGGAAATTCTGGACTCGGTTCCTAACTAAAAAGAACCAAATTGTCGACTGTCCGGATGCCGAGGCCTTAGCGGCATTTAAGCATAACATCCGTGATGAGTGGCTCGCCCAACACCTCGGACAAGAAAAGTCGAAGTCCATGGCAGCCCTCACGACATTCATGACCCGCTTTTGTGTGGGCGAGGACAGCTGGCTAGCTCACAGTAACAACACTTGAAGAAACCTTGGAAATTCATATGCCAAAGATAGCAACGGCAGGCCACATCGCAATGGACACAAGCACCGCAACAACAACGACAACGTCAAAGACACGACAGTCAATGCCGGATTCAGTGGCTCTAAATCCAGTCAGCGGAAAAAGCCGTTCAAATGAAGCAATACGGGCCCGTCCAGTTTGGACCGCATACTCGATCGTTCGTGTCAAATTCACGGCACCCCCGATAAACCATCCAACCACACCAACAGAGAATGCTGGGTGTTCAAATAGGCTGGCAAGTTAAATGCTGAAAAAAAGGAAAAGGGGCTGCATAGCAACGACGAGGAGGAGCCTCGGCCGCCGAACACAGGAGGACAGAAGAAATTTTCTCCCCAAGTGAAAATGGTAAACATGATATACGCAACCCATATTCCCAAGCGGGAACGGAAGCATGCACTGAGGGACGTCTATGCGATGGAGCCAGTCACCCCAAAGTTCAACCCATGGTCCTCTTGTCCGATCACCTTCGATCGCAGGGACCACCCCACCAGTATCCATCATGGCGGTTTTGCCGCATTGGTCCTTGACCCCATCATTGACGGATTTCACCTCACTCGAGTCCTTATGGATGGTGGCAGCAGCCTGAACCTGCTCTATCAGGATAGAGTGCGTAAAATGGGCATAGACCCCTCGAGGATCAAACCCACCAAAACCACCTTTAAAGGTGTCATCCCAGTTGTAGAGGCCTATTGCACGGGCTCAATCACACTGGAAGTGGTCTTCGGATCACCGGACAACTTCTAAAGCGAGGAGTTAATCTTCGATATCGTCCCTTTCCGCAGTGGCTATCATGCACTGCTCGGACGAACCGCATTTGCCGGATTCAATGCGGTACCGCATTATGCATACCTCAAGCTCAAAATGCCAGGACCTCGCGGGGTTATAATAGTTAATGGAAACACAAAACGCTCGCTCCACACGGAGGAGCACACTGTGGCCCTCGCAGCAGAAGCGCAAAGCAGCCTTATGAGGCAAACCGCCAATTCAGCGAAAAAGACCCCGGACACCTTCAAGCGAGTCTAGAGTACCCTGCAAGAGGATCGCCAGGCACGTTTAGAGCTCGCCTAGAAATTCGGCCTCCATCCTAGTCCCAATCAAGCGGCGAAATTTGCGCCGTGCGTACATAATGATGCACTCAAGATACCATGGGCATAGGCGGAGGCACGGCCATTGCATGGCCCATGATGCAGCTCAACCACTTCAGGACCCATATACCTTTAACATTTTCTTCCTTTCAGACCCCTATTCTCTGAAGGCCCTCTCCGATCGTCTGATTATCGGACCCGTCACGGGAAGGAAACACCAAGGAAGCAAGAAGCTTTGACGTACAAGGGAATCCTCAGGTGGTCTCTGATAATGATCGATATACCTATTTTGCATACCCACACGCAGCTTGACCTTGGATAGGACATGTCAAATAGTCCTATCTTTTACTTATTGCACTACATGTATGCATACACTTTGACGTATCATTTAAATAACAATGTACAACATTAGCTCATTATTGCATTCCTTTACCTTTTTTTCATGTCTGCTTATTTACGACAAATCGCACCCGTAAATTTTGATACGACCAGTGCACCAGGGGCTTCAGTTTACCCCATAACACGGCATGAAAAGTCTGAACACTTTCAACAGTGCGGCACCCCGAACTTATAGCATTATATGCATCAGCTCCGAATCATGTCTTGGGTCAATAGTTGGGTTTGCCCGGCTCCCATGTTTTGGTACCTTACGTTCCGCTATATCAGCTAAGGTAGCACTGGGAGAACTACTGCGATTGTGTCCCGGTTCTTCCGGATGAGCACCTCAGTAGAGAAAGCCGAAAACTGACTGTCATGATGCGGCGAGAGCTGGTCGCTGTTCGAGAGATCTCAAATCCTTAAAGATTTTTTCCGCTTCGGGCGAGGAGTCGGCCTTGTCCGATTTAGGCGTACATAGCGCCCCAAGTTCGGCCTTCCGAATACTAGGGGCTTCGCCAAATTTTAAAATTGTAGACTTCTATGGCTAAGTGAGAGTGATAAAGCTTTATGGTCCGATTGCCTGGTTCGTTGTGCTGAACACCTCCTTCGAAGGACCCAAAACTGGGATAAAGAGTGATCAGGTTTATCCCGAACACCTCAGTACTAGTTACATGGGGGCAGAAGCCGACGACTGGCCAACTCTCAAATTTTATAAACGACCGCACAGAAGGTAATATTTTAAATTAACAAGCGCTACATAGCGCACATGAACTCGTTTCACATTACAGGATCACATGAGTACATTCATTCAAATATTACCTCCTTAGCACATTCCTCTGCCACAAGGTGAGCACCCTTCAGGACACTGGCATAATACTTTTCAGGGTGGCGATGCTCCTTGCCCTCCGGCAGCCCCTCCTTCACCAGCTTTTCGGCGTCCATCTTCACCTAGTGCACTTTCGCCCGGGCAAAAGCCCTGCGCGCACCCTCAATGCAGACGGACCGTTTTATGACTTCAAGTCGGGGGCAAGCGTTCACAAGCCGCCTTATCAGGACGAAATAGCTGCCGGGCAGGGGCTCGCCAGGCCACATCCGGACTATGAGGCCGTTCATGGCTAGTTCGGCCGCCTTGTGAAGCTCGACCAGTTGCTTCAACTGGTCGCACAAGGGCATTGGATGTTCGGTCCCAGTATACTGAGACCAGAACAACCTCTCCGTCGAGCTCCCCTCCTCGGCCCGGTAGAACTCCGCGGCATCCGACACACTGCTGGGTAGATCTGCGAACGCTCCTGGAGAGCTCCGAATTGGGGTAAGTAAAAGGAAAGTTTCCTTCACATGCTTGCTTTGCATAAAGAATGCCTTCCCCGCCGCTATCTTCCTGACCGCCTCAATTTCTTGGAAGGCCTTTTGGGCTTCGGCCTTGGCATTTTGTGCGTTCTCGATGACCTTTGCAAGCTCGGACCCTTGCATCTTAGAGTCACACTCCAAGGACTCGTACTTCTTGACAAAGTCCTGGAGCCCTTGCTGAACCTCGCCGACTCGGGCCTCTTGCTTCTCGCGCTTGACGCGCTCCATGGCCACTTTGTCTTCCGCCTCGGACAACGCCTTCTTCAGGGTTGCCACTTCGGTCGTGGCCCCTAGCAAAATTCATGACGATCCCGTGATCTCACAACCAGTTTCCTTTTTTATCCATAAACAGACAAGGTATCACTTACCTTTGTACTCTTTGAGCTGCCTCTTGGTAAGGCCGAGCTCTTCCTCGGACCGCTCAAGGTCCCGCTTCCGTGCGGAGACCTCCGCCGTATGAGAGGCAGCGGCCAGCAGTGAAGCCTGCTTATTAATATAGACATATTCTGATTAGACTCCTGTGATTATTATTTGATCCTCTGTTCGGCCTTTCTTTCGAACACCAAATAGAGCATCAGGGGCTACTGTCTATGCGGTAACATTTTCTCATAATTTGATTACTTACCTCAAAGCCTGTTAGGAGGCTGGCACAGGCTTCAGTCATTCCGCTTTTGGCGGACTGGATCTTCTTGACCACTACACTCATGATAGTGTGGTGCTCTTCGTCAATGGAAGTGTCGCGAAGCGCTTCCAGCAAATTGTCCGATGCCCCTGGATGGGCAGAGGCCATCGGCACAGACTTGCTGCCCCCGGCATTCGAGCCCATGGGAGTCTTGCCCCTCGTGCGCCCAGCGTCCGGAATGTCGCCTTGGGGCGCTTCCGAAACTGTCCCCCCTTGGTTTAGTACCCTTTGAGACAGCACCTCGACGGCGTCCGTAGGATGGGGGGAGGAGGCGCTCGGGATTGAATCGATGTTCATCTCCGACGGGCCCAAAGACTCATCTGAAGAGGATACGTCGATACGGGCTTTGGAGGGGCTGCATGATCATGTTCGGCATGATAAGAAGTAATAAAATAAAGCATACCAAGAACTATTATGGCATCCGGATACTTACGACTTCGCCAGGGGCTTGTCCCTGGACAAACACTGCTCGTCGCTAAAAGCGGTCGCCGTGGAGCAGTCCGAAAGGAGAGTCCTTCCCTTCTTGGACCCTTCAGCTTCCCCTGACGGGGCGGCCTTCCTTTTCTTGTCTCCCCCGGCTGGGGGGGGGGGGAACTTTCCTCTTCCTCCTCCACGTTTTCGTGGGAGGAGGGCGCCTCAGTGTTATTGGACGATGATTCCGATACGACCTTGCGCCGGAGACCTTTCCTGGTCCCCGTGGCCTTCTTCGTGGCCTTCTTCTCCGACGCCTCATAGGGCGCCCGAACCAGCATCTCTGTTAAGAGAGCACTT
>NC_041382.1:110069272-110168725 GCF_002162155.2 Triticum dicoccoides
ACCAAGAACTATTATGGCATCCGGATACTTACGACTTCGCCAGGGGCTTGTCCCTGGACAAACACTGCTCGTCGCTAAAAGCGGTCGCCGTGGAGCAGTCCGAAAGGAGAGTCCTTCCCTTCTTGGACCCTTCAGCTTCCCCTGACGGGGCGGCCTTCCTTTTCTTGTCTCCCCCGGCTGGGGGGGGGGGGGAACTTTCCTCTTCCTCCTCCACGTTTTCGTGGGAGGAGGGCGCCTCAGTGTTATTGGACGATGATTCCGATACGACCTTGCGCCGGAGACCTTTCCTGGTCCCCGTGGCCTTCTTCGTGGCCTTCTTCTCCGACGCCTCATAGGGCGCCCGAACCAGCATCTCTGTTAAGAGAGCACTTGCTGGATCCTCGGGCAGTGGGGCCGGGCAATTGATCCGCTCCGCTGTCGCGACCCATTCCTGTTAAATGGCGTGGAGGCTTAGATCCCCCGCATGATTATACTGGGGAAAGAAACATCTTATGAGATATAAGAACCTTACCGGATTGGCAGGGCGCTTTGCGCTGAGTCCGCGATCCTCGGTAAGGGGAGGAGGTACCTCGGCAGACTTGAACAGCACCCTCCAGATGTCCTGGTGTGTCGTGTCGAAGAGCTCTCGCAGCGTCTGGTTCTTGACCAGGTCGAACTCCCACATTTTGAATGCCCGTCTTTGACACGGGACGATCCGACGGAAGAGCATGACCTGGACCACGTTGACAAGCTTGATTTTCTTGCTTATCATGTTTTTAACACAGTTCTGGAGTCCGGTCAGCTCCACCGATGAACCCCAGGATAGGCCCTTCTCTTTCCAGGAGGTGAGCCGCATGGGGATGTCGGATCGGAATTCGGGGGCCACCACCCAGTTGGTGTCGTGCCGCTCGGTGATGTAGAACCACCCCGATTGCCACCCCTTCACTGTCTCCACATAGGAGCCTTCGAGCCAGGTGACGTTGGGCATTTTTCCACCATGGCGCCTCCGCACTCCGCTTGCTGGCCAACCACCACCTTCGGTTTAACGTTGAAGGTCTTCAGCCACAGACCGAAGTGGGGCTTGATGCGGAGGAAGGCCTCGGACACGACGATAAACGCCGAGATATTGAGGATCAAATTGGGGGCCAGATCATGGAAGTCCATCCCGTAGTAGAACATGAGCCCGCGAACAGGGGAAATCCCAGCCTGTGGATGAAATGGGTAAGGAATACAACCCTTTCATAGGGTTCGGGGGTAGGGACGGTCTGCCCTGCGTCTGGGAGCCGGTGCGCGATATCTGTGGCCAGGTATCCGGCTTCCCGGAGCTTCGTAATGTTCTCCTCCGTAACAGAGGAGACCATCCACTTGCCTCCCGCTCCAGACATGTTTGGAGTAGTTTTTCGGAGAAAATGCGAACTTGGGCGCTGGAGCTCGAGTGCGCAAGAATGGGTGGGCAGGGAGGAAGAAGGCGTGGGTGAACAGGAGGAGTCCTTGTCCCTTTATAAGGGCGGAAGAAACTATGCGCCTCCCCACCTGCCTGGTAAACTCGCTTATTCCCCAAGCGCCGTGATTGATGGCGCGGTTGGGTTACCCACACCCGTATTGATGAGAATCCCGTGATAAGGGGACACGATCTCTGCTTCAACAAGACGTGCCAAGAAAACCGCCTCGCAATATGTGCAGTAGCTGGTTGAGAAAAACGGTTCAAATAATGACCGGGCCATGGCGTGATGTCACGTTATGAAAAGTTGTCAGCAGATTAGATTTGTGGAAATATTATACTCTCTACGGTGGTATGTGGAATTTGTTTTGCAGATCCGAACACGATCCTTGTATTCAAAACCTTCTATGGAGTATTGGGAGAAGGAACCCGCCTTGCAATGCCAAAGACAATCTGCGCGTCGGACTCATCGTCATTGAAGCCTGGTTCAGGGGCTACTGAGGGAGTCCTGGATTAGGGGGTCCTCGGACAGCCGGACTATATCCTTTGGCCGGACTATTGGACTATGAAGATACAAGATTGAAGATTTCTTCCCGTGTCCGGGTGGGACTCTCCTTTGCGTGGAAGGCAAGCTTGGCAATTCGGATATATAGATCTCCTCCCTTGTAACCGACTCTGTGTAACCCTAGCCCCCTCGGGTGTCTATATAAACCAGAGGGTTTAGTCTGTAGGACAAAATGCTACCTCTTGAGCACTGCGTTGGTTTTCCCCGAAGAGGAAGGGATGATTCAGTAAAGTAGCGTAAGTATTTCCCTCAGTTTTTGAGAACCAAGGTGTCAATCCAGTAGGAGGCTACGTGTGAGTCCCTTGTACCTGCACAAAACAAATATATCCTTGCAACCATCGCAAATAGGGGTTGTCAATCCCTATAAGGCCACTTACGAGAGTGAGATCTGATAGATATGATAAGATAATATTTTTGGTATTTTTATGATAAAGATGCAAAGTAAAATAAAGGAAAAGTAAATAGAAAAGGAAATAACCAGGTAGTAGGATATTAATATGATGAAGATAGACCCGTGGGCCATAGGTTTCACTAGTGGCTTCTCTCGAGAGCATAAGTATTCTACGGTGGGTGAACAAATTACTGTTGAGAAATTGACAGAATTGAGCATAGTTATGAGAATATCTAGGTATGATCATGTATATAGGCATAACGTCCGAGACAAGTAGACCGACTCCTACCTGCATCTACTACTATTACTCCACTCATCGACCGCTATCCAGCATGCATCTAGAGTATTAAGTTAAAAACAGAGTAACGCCTTAAGCAAGATGACATGATGTAGAGGGATAGACTCATGCAATATGAAGAAAACTCCATCTTGTTATCCTCGATGGCAACAATACAATACGTGCCTTGATGCCCCTACTGTCACTGGGAAAGGACACCACAAGATTGAACCCAAAGCTAAGCACTTCTCCCATTGCAAGAAAGATCAATCTAGTAGGCCAAACCAAACTGATAATTCGAAGAGACTTGCAAAGATAACCAATCATACATAAAAGAATTTAGAGAAGATTCAAATATTATTCATAGATAGACTTGATGATAAACCCACAATTCATCGGTCTCAACAAACACACCGCAAAAAGAAGATTACATCGAATAGATCTCCACAAGAGAGGGGGAGAACATTGTATTGAGATCCAAAAAGAGAGAAGAAGCCATCTAGCTACTAACTATGGACCCGTAGGTCTGAGGTAAACTACTCACACTTCATCGGAGGGGCTATGGTGTTGATGTAGAAGCCCTCCGTGATCGATGCCCCTCCGGCGGAGCTTCGGAACAGGCCCCAAGATGGGATCTCGTGGATACAGAAAGTTGCGGTGGTGGAATTAGGGTTTTGGCTCTGTATCTGATTATTTGGGGGTACATAGGTATATATATGAGGAAGGAGTACGTCGGCGGAGCAACAGGGCCCCCACGAGGGTGGAGGCCGCGCCTGGGGGGGGGGGGGTAGGCGCGTCCCCCTACCTCGTGGCCTCCTGTTTCCTTTCTTGACATAGGGTCCAAGTCTCACGGGTCTTGTTCGTTGAGAAAATCACGTTCCCGAAGGTTTCATTCCGTTTGGACTCCGTTTGATATTCCTTTTCTTTGAAACCCTAAAATAGGCAAAAAACAGCAATTCTGGGCTGGGCTTCCGGTTAATAGGTTAGTCCCAAAAATAATATAAAAGTGGATAATAAAGCCCAATAATGTCCAAAATAGTAGATAATATAGCATGGAGAAATAAAAAATTATAGATACGTTGGAGACGTATCAAGCATCCCCAAGCTTAATTCCTGCCCGTCCTCGAGTAGGT
Source organism: Triticum dicoccoides (assembly GCF_002162155.2). NCBI lineage: Eukaryota > Viridiplantae > Streptophyta > Magnoliopsida > Poales > Poaceae > Triticum > Triticum dicoccoides. Next base: position 110,073,059 of record NC_041382.1, read on the forward strand.
AAATGATAAAAATAGAATTTTTGATATGGAGTGCTACTTGGCATAATTTTAATGTAATTCTTCTTAATTGTGGTATGAATATTCAGATCTGAAAGATTCAAGACAAAAGTTCATATTGACATAAAAAATAATAATACTTCAAGCATACTAACTAAGCAATTATGTCTTCTCAAAATAACATGGCCAAAGAAAGTTCATCCCTACAAAATCATATGGTTTAGTCATGTTTCATTTTCATCACACAAGAATGCTCTCATCATGCACAACCCCGATGACAAGCCAAGAAATTGTTTCATACTTTAGTAATCTCAAACCTATAAACTTTCACGCAATATATGAGCGCGAGCCATGGACATAGCACTATGGGTGGAATAGAATATAATGAGGGGGGTTATGTGGAGAAGACAAAAAGGAGAAAGTCTCACATCAACGAGGCTAATCAATGGGCTATGGAGATGCTCACCGATTGATGTTAATGCAAGGAGTAGGGATTGCCATGCAACGGATGCACTAGAGCTATAAATGTATGGAAGCTCAACAAAAGAAACTAGTGGGTGTGCATCCAACTTGCTTGCTCACGAAGACCTAGGGCACTTGAGGAGGCCCATTGTTGGAATATACAAGCCAAGTTCTATAATGAAAAATTCCCACTAGTATATGAAAGTGACAAAACAAGAGACTCTCTAACATGAAGATTAAGGTGCTACTTTGAAGCACAAGTGTGGCAATGGATAGTAACATTGTCCCTTCTCTCTTTCTCTCTCATTTTTTCCTTTTTTTTTTCTTTGGGCCTTTCTCTTTTTTTATGGCCTTTCTCTTTTTTTATTCCTCACTTGGGACAATGCTCTATAAAATTATGATCATCACACTTCTATTTATTTACAACTCAATGATTACAACTCGATACTAGAACAAAAGATGACTATATGAATGCCTCCGGCGGTGTACTGGGATATGCAATGGACCAAGACTGACATGTATGAAAGAATTATGAACGGTGGCTTTGCCACAAATACTATGTCAACTACATGATCATGCTAAGCAATATGACAATGATGAATGTGTCATGATGAACGGAATGATGGAAAGTTGCATGGCAGTATATCTCGGAATGGCTATGGAAATGCCATAATAGGTAGGTATGGTGGCTGTTTTGAGGAGGATATAAGGAGGCTTATGTGTGAAAGAGCATATCATATCACGGGGTTTGGATGCACCGGCGAAGTTTGCGCCAACTCTCACTGTGAGAAAGGGCAATGCACAGTACCGAAGAGGCTAGCAAGGATGGAAGGGTGAGAGTGTGTATAATCCATGGACTCAACATTAGTCATAAAGAACTCACATACTTATTGCAAAAATCTACAAGTCATCAAAAACCTTGGTACTACGCGCATGCTCCTAGGGGAATAGATTGGTAGGAAAAGACCATCGCTCGTCCCCGACCGCCACTCATAAGGAAGACAATCAAATAACAACTCATGTTTCAAATTTGTTGCATAACGTTTACCATATGTGCATGCTACGGGACTTGCAAACTTCAACACAAGTACTTCTCAATTTCAGAACTACTCAACTAGCACGACTATAATATTATTACCTTCATATCTCAAAACAATCATCACGCATCAAACTTCTCTTAGTATTCAGAACACTCTTAAGAAAATTTTACTAATCTTGAACACCTAGCATATTAGGATTTTAAGCAAATTACCATGCTATTAAGACTCTCAAAATAATCTAAGTGAAGCATGAGAGATCAATAGTTTCTATAAAACAAATCCACCACTGTGCTCTAAAAGATATAAGGGAAGTACTAGAGCAAAACTATATAACTCAAAAGATATAAGCGAAGCACATAGAGTATTCTAACAAATTCCAAATCATGTATGGCTCTCTCAAAAGGTGTGTACAGCAAGGATGATTGTGGTAAACTAACAAGCAAAGACTCAAATCATACAAGACGCTCCAAGCAAAACACATATCATGTGGCGAATAAAAATATAGCTCCAAGAAAAGTTACCGATATAAGTAGACGAAAGAGGGGATGCCTTCCGGGGCATCCCCAAGCTTTGGCTTTTAGGTGTCCTTAGATTATCTTGGGGGTTCCATGGGCATCCCCAAGCTTAGGCTCTTGCCACTCCTTGTTCCATAATCCATCAAATCCTTACCCAAAACTTGAAAACTTCACAACACAAAACTTAAAGTAGAAAATCACGTGAGCCCCGTTAGCGAAAGAAAATAAAAGACCACTTCAAGGTACTGTAATGAACTCATTATTTATTTATATTGGTGTTATACCTACTTTATTCCAACTTATCTATGGTTTATAAACTATTTTACTAGCCATAGATTCATCAAAATAAGCAAACAACACACGAAAAACAGAATCTGTCAAAAACAGAACAGTCTGTAGTAATCTGTAGCTAGCTCAATATCTGGAACCCCAAAAATTCTAAAATAAATTTCTGGACCTGAGGAATTTATCTATTAATCATATTCAAAAATAATTAACTAAATATCACTTTCCAAATAAAAATGACAGCAGTTCTCGTGAGCGCTAAATTTTCTGTTTTTTACAGCAAGTTCAACAAGACTTTCCCCAAGTCTTCCCAACGGTTCTACTTGGCACAAACACTAATTAAACACAAAAAACACAACCAAAACAGAGGCTAGATAAATTATTTATTACTAAACAGGAGAAAAAAGCAAGGAATAAAAATGAAATTGGGTTGCCTCCCAACAAGCGCTATCGTCTAACGCCCCTAGCTAGGCATAACAAGCAAGAATAGATCTAGGTATTGCCATCTTTGGTGGGAAATCCATAAGTGGCTCTCATAATAGATTCATAAGGTAATTTAATTTTATTTCTAGGAAAGTGTTCCATGCCTTTCCTTAATGGAAATTGGAATCTAATATTTCCTTCCTTCATATCAATAATTGCACCAATCATTCTAAGGAAAGGTCTACCAAGAATAATAGGGCATGAAGGATTGCAATCTATGTCAAGAACAATAAAATATATGGGCACATAATTCCTATTTGCAACAATAAGAACATCATTAATTATTCCCATATGTTTCTTAATAGTGGAATCCGCAAGGTGCAAGTTTAGAGAGCAATCATCAAAATCACGGAAACCTAACAAATCACACAAAGTCTTTGGAATTGTGGAAACACTAGCACCCAAATCACATAAAGCATAGCATCCATGATCTTTAATTTTAATTTTAATAGTTGGTTCCCACTCATCATAAAGTTTTCTAGGGATAGAAACTTCCAATTCAAGTTTTTCTTCATAAGATTGCATCAAGGCATCAACGATATGTTTAGTAAACGCTTTATTTTGACTATAAGCGTGAGGAGAATTTAGCACAGATTGCAACAAGGAAATACAATAAATCAAAGATAAATTTTCATAGTTAAATTCCTTGAAATCCATAATAGTGGGTTTAGCAACATCTAGGGTTTTAATCTCTTCAATCCCTCTTTTATCAATTTTAGCATCAAGATCAACAAATTCCGAATTCTTGGAACGCCTTCTAGGTAAAGGTGGATCATATTCAGTCCCATCATTATAAAAATTCATATTGCAAAACAAAGATTTAATAGGGGACACATCAATAACTTTTAGATCTTCATATTTATTTTCATAGCAACTGGAAGAATGCGCTTTTATAAAGGCATCTTTCTCAGCACACATCCTAGCGGTTCTTTCTTTGCACTCATCAATGGAAATTCTCATGGCTTTGAGAGACTCATTGATATCATGCTTAGGTGGAATAGATCTAAGTTTCAAAGAATCAATATCAAGAGCAATTCTATCAACGTTCCTAGCCAAATCATCAACCTTAAGCAATTTTTCTTCAATCATAACATTAAAATTCTTTTGCGAAGTAATAAATTCTTTAATATTAGATTCAAAATCATAGGGCATCTTATTATAATTTCCATAAGAATTGTTGTAGGAATTACCATAATTATTAGAGGGATTACTAGGATAAGGCCTAGGATTGAAATTTTCTCTATACGCGTTGTTACCAAAACTGTTCCTACCAACAAAATTCACATCCATAGATTCATTATTATTCTCAATCAAAGTAAACAAGGGCATATCATTAGGATCAGAAGAAACACTCTTATTAGCAAATAATTTCATAAGTTCATCCATCTTTCCACTCAAAACATTAATTTCTTCTATCGCATGCACCTTTTTATTAGTAGATCTTTTAGTATGCCATTGAGAATAATTAACCATAATATTATCTAGGAGTTTAGTAGCTTCTCCTAAAGTGATTTCCATAAAGGTGCCTCCCATGGCCGAATATAAAAGATTTCTAGAAGTAAAATTCAATCCGGCATAAAAATTCTGAACAATCATCCACAAATTTAAACCATGAGTAGGGCAATTACGTATCATTAGTTTCATTCTCTCCCAAGCTTGTGCAACATGTTCATGATCAAGTTGCTTAAAATTCATAATATCGTTTCTAAGAGAGATGATCTTAGCAGGAGGAAAATACTTAGAGATAAACGTATCTTTGCACTTATTCCATGAATCAATACTATTTTTAGGCAAAGACGAAAACCAAGCTTTAGCATGATCGCTAAGCGAAAAAGGAAATAGCTTCAATTTAACAATATCATTATCCACATCTTTCTTCTTTTGCATGTCACACAAATCAACGAAGCTATTTAGATGGGTAGCGGCATCTTCACTAGGAAGGCCGGAAAACGGATCTTTCATGACAAGATTCAGCAAAGCAGCATTAATTTCACAAGATTCAGCATCGATAAGAGGGGCAATCGGAGTGCTAATAAAATCATTGTTGTTGGTATTGGTGAAGTCACACAATTTAGTATTATCTTGAGCCATCGTGACAAGCAAGCAAACTAACACACAAGCAAACAAAAAGCAAGCAGGTAAAAAGAGGCAAATAGAGAAAGAGAGGGAGGATAGAGAGAGATGGCAAATAAAATGGCAAGGGTGAAGTGGGGGAGAGGAAAACGAGAGGCAAATGGCAAATAATGTAATGCGGGAGAGAAGGGTATGTGATGGGTACTTGGTATGTTGACTTTTGCATAGACCTCCCCGGCAACGGCGCCAGAAATCCTTCTTGCTACCTCTTGAGCACTGCATTGGTTTTCCCCGAAGAGGAAGGGATGATGTAGCAAAGTAGCGTAAGTATTTCCCTCAGTTTTTGAGAACCAAGGTATCAATCCAGTAGGTGGCTACGCGCGAGTCCCTTGTACCTGCACAAAACAAATAAATCCTCGCAACCAACGCAAATAGGGGTTGTCAATCCCTATAAGGCCACTTACGAGAGTGAAATCTAATAGATATGATTAGATAATATGTTTGGTATTTTTATGATAAAGATGCAAAGTAAAATAAAGGCAAAGTAAATAGCAAAGGAAATAACTAAGTAGTAGGAGATTAATATGATGAAGATAGACCCGGGGCCATAGGTTTCACTAGTGGCTTCTCTCGTGAGCATAAGTATTCTACGGTGGGTGAACAAATTACTATTGAGCAATTGACATAATTGAGCATAGTTATGAGAATATCTAGGTATGATCATGTATATAGGCATCATGTCCGAGACAAGTAGACCGACTCCTGCCTGCATCTACTACTATTACTCCACTCGTCGACCGCTATCCAGCATGCATCTAGAGTATTAAGTTAAAAACAGAGTAACGCCTTAAGCAAGATGACATGATGTAGAGGGATAGACTCATGCAATATGAAGAAAACCCCATCTTGTTATCCTCGATGGCAACAATACAATACGTGCCTTGCTGCCCCTACTGTCACTGGGAAAGGACACCGCAAGATTGAACCCAAAGCTAAGCACTTCTCCCATTGCAAGGAAGATCAATCTAGTAGGCCAAACCAAACTGATAATTCAAAGAGACTTGCAAAGATAACCAATCATACATAAAAGAATTCAGAGGAGATTTTAATATTATTCATAGATAGACTTGATCATAAACCCACAATTCATCGGTCTCAACAAACACACCGCAAAAAGAAGATTACATCGAATAGATCTTCACAAGAGAGAAGAAGCCATCTAGCTACTAACTATGGACCCATAGGTATGCGGTAAACTACTCACACTTCATTGGAGGGGCTATGGTGTTGATGTAGAAGCTCTTCGTGATCGATGCCCCCTCCGGCGGAGCTCCAGAACATGCCCCAAGAAGGGATCTCATGGATACAGAAAGTTGCGGCGGTGGAATTAGATTTTTGGCTTCGTATCTGATCGTTTGGGGGTACGTAGGTATATATAGGAGGAAGGAGTACGTCGGTGGAGCAACAGGGGGCCCACGAGGGTGGAGGGCGCGCCTGGGGGGTAGGCGCGCCCCCCTACCTCGTGGCCTCCTGTTTCCTTTCTTGACGTAGGGTCCAAGTCTCCCGGGTCTTGTTCATTGAGAAAATCACGTTCCCGAAGGTTTCATTCCGTTTGGACTCTGCTTGATATTCCTTTTCTTCGAAACCCTGAAACAGGCAAAAAACAGCAATTCTGGACTGGGCCTCCGGTTAATAGGTTATCCCCAAAATAATATAAAAGTGGATAATAAAGCCCAATAATGTCTAAAACAGTAGATAATATAGCATGGAGCAATCAAAAATTATAGATACGTTGGAGACGTATCAAACAACAATCATAATCATAGGCTAGCTTCTAGGGTTTAGCCTCTACGATCTCATGGTAGATCAACTCTTGTAATACTCATATCATCAACATCAATCAAGCAGGAAGTAGGTATTACCTCCATCGAGAGGGCCCGAACCTGGGTATACATTATGTCCCCTGCCTCCTGTTACCATCCACCTTAGACGCATAGTTTGGGACCCCCTACCCGAGAGCCGTCGGTTTTGACATCGACAACGGTGATAACCCACAAGTATAGGGGATCGCAACCGTTTTCAAGGGTAGAGTACTCAACCCAAATTTATTGATTCGACACAAGGGGAGCCAAAGAATATTCTCAAGTATTAGCAGCTGAGTTGTCAATTCAACCACACCTGGAAACTTAATATCTGCAACAAAGTGTTTAGTAGCAAAGTAATATGATAGTAGTGGTAACGATAGCAAAAGGTAAGAGTAGCAAAAGTAATATTTTTGGGTTTTGTAATGATTGTAACTGTAGCAACGGAAAAGTAAATAAGCGAAGAACAATATAGTAAAAGCTCGTAGGCATTGGATCGGTGATTGAGAATTATGCCAGATGTGATCGATCATGTAACAGTCATAACCAAGGGTGACACAGAACTAGCTCCAGTTCATCAATGTAATGTAGGCATGTATTCCAAATATATTCATACATGCTTATGGAAAAGAACTTGCATGACATCTTTTGTCCTACCATCCCGTGGTAGCGGGGTCCTATTAGAAACTAAGGGATATTAAGGCCTCCTTTTAATAGAGTACCGGACCAAAGCATTAACACATAGTGAATACATGAACTCCTCAAACTACGGTCATCACCGGGAGTGGTCCCGATTATTGTCACTTCAGGGTTGCCGGATCATAACACATAGTAGGTGACTATAGACTTGCAACATAGGATCAAGAACTCACATATATTCATGAAAACATAATAGGTTCAGATCTGAAATCATGGCACTCGGGCCCTAGTGACAAGCATTAAGCATAGCAAAGTCATAGCAACATCAATCTCAGAACATAGTGGATACTAGGGATCAAAACCTAACAAAACTAACTCGATTACATGATAAATCTCATCCAACCAATCACCGTCCAGCAAGCCTACGATGGAATTACTCACGCACGGCAGTGAGCATCATGAAATTGGTGACGGAGGAAGATTGATGATGACGATGGTGATGGATTCCCCTCTCCGGAGCCCCGAACGAACTCCAGATCAGCCCTCCCGAGAGAGTTTAGGGCTTGGCGGCGGCTCCGTATCGTAAAATGCAATGAATCCTTCTCTGTGATTTTTTCCCCGAAAGTGAATATATGGAGTCAAGGTTGAGGTCGGTGGACCGTCAGGGGTCCACGAGGCAGGGGGGCGCGCCCAGGGGGCAGGTGCGCCCCCCACCCATGTGGACAGGTGGAGGCCCCCTGACATGGATTCTTCTTCTAGTATTTTTTATATATTCCAAAATAATTCTCTGTTGATTTTCAGGTCATTCTGAGAACTTTTATTTCTGCACAAAAATAACACCATGGCAATTCTGCCGAAAATAGCGTCAGTCCGGGTTAGTTCCATTCAAATCATGCAAGTTAGAGTCCAAAACAATGTCAAAAGTGTTTGAAAAAGTAGATACGACGGAGATGTATCGAGTAGCAAGGACTGGCGGCTCACCTAACTGTTTCCTCAAGGCTTCAAATGCCTGATCAGCAGCATCACTCCAGAGAAAGCGATCTGTTTTCTTCATCATCTGGTATAGAGGGATAGCTTTTTCTCCCAACCGGCTTATGAACCGGCTTAACGTCGCAATACGACTTGCCAGATGCTGAACATCATTGATACACACCGGTTTAGCCAAGGAAGTAATAGCCTTGATCTTTTCCGGGTTAGCCTCAGTGCCTCTTTCAGAAACCAAGAAACCCAAGAGCTTGTCGGTTGGCACACCAAAAATGCACTTGGCCGGGTTAAGCATCATCTTGTAAACCTGGAGGTTGTCAAAGGTTTCTTTCAAATCATCTATCAAGGTTCCCTTCTTCCTGGATTTCACAACAATATCATCCACATAAGTATGAACATTGCATCCAATCTGGCCGTGAAGGCAATTTTGAACACACCGCTGGTAAGTCGCTTGGGCACTGATGGTAGCTGGAACTACGTCGGTATTTCCCTGGAGAGGGAGGGATGATGTAGCACATCGACGGTAGGTATTTCCCTTGGTTATGAAACCAAGGTATCGAACCAGTAGGAGAACCAAGCAACACAACGAAAGAAGCACCTGCACACAAATAACAAATCCTCGCAACCCGACGTGTTAAAGGGGTTGTCAATCCCTTTCGGGGTACGACGCCAGAAATTGCGTGTGACGGGAGATAAAGTTGTAATAGATTGAAATAATATATCACAACTAAAATAAAGTGCAGTGAAGTATTTTTGGATTTTTCGTTTAATATATCTGAATAAAAATGCAAAGGAAAAGTAGATCGCAAGGCAAATATATGAGAAAGAAGATCCGGGGGTTGTAGGTTTCACTAGTGGTTTCTCTCGAGAAAAATAGCAAACGGTGGGTAAACAAATTACTGTTGGGCAACTGATAGAACCTCAAATAATTATGACGATATCCAGGCAATGATCATTACATAGGCATCAAGTACAAGATTAGTAGACCGACTCCTGCCTACATCTACTACTATTACTCCACACATCGACCACTATCCAGCATGCATCTAGTGTATTAAGTTCATGGGAAAACGGAGTAATGCAATAAGAACGATGACATGATGTAGGTAAGATCCATTTATCTATATGGCGGTAGATATAGATCTCGCCTTTTATCCTTAGTAGCAATGATACATACGTGTCGGTTTCCTTTCTGTCACTAGGATCAAGCACCATAAGATCGAACCCACTACGGGGCACCTCATCCCATTGCAAGATAAATAGCTCAAGTTGGCCAAACAAAACCCAAATATTGGATAAGAAATATGAGGCTATAAGAGATCATGCATAAAAGAGATAAAAGAAACTCAAATACTTTCATGGATATAAAAACATAGATCTGATCATAAACTCAAAGTTCATCGATCCCAACAAACACACCGCAAAAGAGTTACATCATATGGATCTCCAAGAGACCATTGTATTGAGAATCAAGAGAGAGAGAGAGAGATGAAGCCATCTAGCTACTAACTATGGACCCGAAGGTCTATGATAACCCACAAGTATAGGGGATCGCAACAGTTTTTGAGGGTAGAGTATTAAACCCAAATTTATTGATTCGACACAAGGGGGGCAAAGAATATTCTCAACTATTAGCAGCTGAGTTGTCAATTCAACCACACCTGGAAACTTAATTTGTAACATCCCAATTTTATTAAATTTGGATGTTAATAGAATCATTCAATGCATCTCATATTTCTTTGCATTTTGGAGTTTTTAAAATATTCAAATAATAGTTTTCCACTCGAGAAAAACAAATGAGAGGGGATAAGATGACTTCCTCAAAATATAAAAAAGTGGGAAATTTTATTTTGAATATTACTTTAAGTTTTGGAGTTGTTTGGTATTTGTTTTATTTGCAAAAAGTGCATTAGTTGCATTAAGAAAATTATTTTCAAAATGTTCTGTGCTTAAGTTAATGTTCATTAGGCTCTATATATTATGTAGTTATTTTAGAAATTAATTTGGTGTTTTTATTAATTCAATTGAATTAGTTATGAGCATTCTGGTCTCCTGTTAAAAAAACACGCACGCAGCCTGGACCGAAACTAGGTTCGGCCCAGGAGCGCCCGACCGGACTAGCTGGCCATTTTGGCCCAAGGCCAGCGACCCAGCGCCCGCGCGCCCGAAACCCTCTCGCACCGGTCGACCGCCCGCGCCCCCTCTCGCTCACCTCCTCTCGCTACTGCTGCCAGGCGGGCCCCGCTCGTTAGATCGTCCCCAACCTTCCGCTTTCCTCGCTCGGGTGAGCTCGCCGCCGCGCTCCCACAACCGTCGGGCGAGGCCCTCGCGGATAATGCATATCCGCGGCACCCGCACGCCCTCCCCTCACCTATAAATGCCCTGAGCTCCCCTCTGTCGACCTCGCCGTCCCGCTTCTCCCCACGCCGCCCATAGCCGCCGTTGTCGCCGTTTGCATCTCGCCAGAGCCGCGCCGCTCCGTCGTCCTTTCCATCGCCAGTAAGCCACCATGGCCTCCCCTTCTTCGTCAAAGGGCTCCCCGCGCCAAAACGCACCCGTTTGACACCTTTTCCTCCCCTAGGTTCCGTCGGAGACGCCGCACCATCGACGCCGGAGCCGCCGGAGCACCGAAGGCCGCCATCTTCGCCCCGCCCCGTTCGGACACCACCGACGCACCCCGACGCCACCATCTGGACGCCCAAGCCGCGCCGCACCTCCCCGTCTTCTTCCCCGACGTTGAGGACCACCGTAGCCGCCGCCCCCTTCGTCACCGACGCCGCGCCGCCGTCCTCTGCTCGTCGCCGACGTCCCCAGCCGCTGTAAGCCGCCGCATCTCCCCTCGTTCGTTAGATCGAAGATCCACGACCCAGATTAGATTAGGTCCGTTCTTTTATTTTGTGAAGAGGTACGCGGTTAACCGCGGTTCCCTTAGACCGTGTGATTTATTTAAACCTAGCGTCGGTTTTCTTTAATTAGCCACCGCCGTTGTTTTTCTCTCTTATTTAGCGGACGTTCACCGTATAGCCTCTGCAGCGGATGCTGCTCGGCCAGCCAGGTTCCGCCACGTGGCTAGGGACCTGTTTGCAGTAGTTTTCTTCACCATTTAGTCCCTATAAATAGCAGATTAGTCCCTGATCTTAGACTAGCCATAACTTTTTAACCGTAGATCCAAACTCGATGAAACCAGCGGCAAATTCTTCGTATTGTTTAGATCTATCCAGTAGCATAGTTTTTGCAAACTTTTGTCAGATTCAAATTTGAATTTATTCAGATTCGAATTCAAACTTCAAATAGCCATATCTCCCAAACCGTAGCTCCTATTAAGTTGATTCCTTTTGCATGCTGCCACCGTAGCAAAGCCCTATCACCTGGACCTTTGTCATAATAATTTTCACACACTAGATTCTGCCCTTTAATATTTTTACTAGTATGCATAGTATGCACTATATTTCACATCACTCTTTGAACCATAGGCCTATGTTGTTTTGCACTTAGAGTATTTCTCTAGTAGCTGAGTGTGTTGTATGTTCATTTGGTTTTTCCGAGACTTTTTGCTATGCATGTTCTTTTGGTCTCTGGAATGTTGCTTATGTTTGTTTATCTTCTTTGCGATAGATTGCCCGGAGTGTGAAGCAGAATATTATCAGTCTTTAGAATTCAACCAGCAATACCAAGGCAAGTTGCATCTTGATCATATTTCATTACCTATGTTTTTATTATGCACTTAGTTCCTTGCGGTAGGACTGCATGGTAGGAAACTGGTGCCACATGACTTTGCTTTTCACCCATTAGTTCATTGAGGTAGGTCTGAACCATATAACTTTGTCACCATCATTTTACTTTATGTTGCTATGCTAAGTAGACGTGGATTGGGAGTGATCATTGTAAAGTTTGAGTGACAATGTAGTAAATAGGAACTAAGTTAAATAATGAACTACCTGGGCGGAAACTTGTGGGAATGGTGGCGAAGTACAGTGGGGCACGCATGGGAAAATCCATGGTGGTGCACCACTAGTGGACTGTCCGCTCAGGCTCAAATAGATCAATCGTATTCCCATGTCTAGAAGCTTACGTATGCAGCCACATGCCAATATGGACTCTGGCTTAGTTGAGTAGTTAGTGTGACCCCTTCCGGGATGGGCTAGCAGATGTAGAATGATGTAGGTGTACCGGCCTATCCGTGGGTTAAGGGGGAACATTTTTGAAGGCTATGTCTCGATCTTCCGATCATGGAGGTGGTCGAGTCTTGTGGGGAAAAGTGCACAACCTCTGCAGAGTTTTCAACCTAATCGATTAGCCGTGTCCCCGGTTACGGGCAACTTGAGCATCTAGTAGTGGAAATGCCGGGAGATCTCCTCACCTTTAATTAAACAGTTGGGTTTAAAATGAAACTTGGGGACGGATGGAGTTGGATTTGCCAACTCATCCTATGCGAATGTGTAGTAGTAGAATAACAATCTTTTCTAATAGGAAAAAACTAGCTTTATGCAAAAAAACTAAACTTAGAGCTTTCCACCAGCCTAACTGCATGTAAAAGTAGGTTCATTACACTATGATGTGACTTGCCAGTACATTCAATGTACTGACCCATTTGGCTGCAACTTATCACGTTGCAGATATATCCGACAAGGATTAAGGTGCGATAGGTCGATGTTCTACACTCAACCTTGCTCGTGGAGTTGGACTCGTTTACTTCTTTGCTTTCGCAGTATTTGCTTATTGGCTCTATGCCCTATTTTTGTAATAAATGTATTGCTCCTGGACTATCGATGTAATAAAGAGATGCGTGTCATTTCTGTTATTTCATCGAGTACTGTGTGTGCTAGCAATTCGATCCAGGGACTAGCACGGTAAGCATAGAGACTTCGACTCTTACCGAGTCGGGTCGCTACATAATATCTGCAGCAAGGTATTTAGTAGCAAAGTAATATGTTAGTAGTGGTAAGGGTAGCAAAATTAATATTTTTGGTTCTATAGCGATTGTAACAGTAGCAATGGAAAAGTAAATAAGCGAAGAAAAATATATGAAAAGCTCGTAGGCAATGGATCGGTGATGGATAATTATGTCAGATGCAATCAATCATGCAACAGTTATAACATAGGGTGACACAGAACTAGCTCCAGTTCATCAATGTAATGTAGGCATGTATTCCGAATATATTCATACGTGCTTACGGAAAAGAACTTGCATGACATCTTTTGTCCTACCCTCCCGTGGCAGCGGGGTCCTATTGGAAACTAAGGGATATTAAGGCCTCCTTTTAATAGAGTAACGGACCAAAGCATTAACACATAGTGAATACATGAACTCCTCAAACTACGGTCATCACCGGTAAGTATCCCGATTATTGTCACTTCGGGGTTAACAGATCATAACACATAATAGGTGACTATAGACTTGCAAGATAGGATCAAGAACTCACATATATTCATGAAAACATAAGAGGTTCAGATCTGAAATCATGGCACTCGGGCCCTAGTGACAAGCATTAAGCATAGCAAAGTCATAGCAACATCAATCTCAGAGCATAGTGGATACTAGGGATCAAACCCTAACAAAACTAACTCGATTACATGATAAATCTCATCCAACCCATCATCGTCCAGCAAGCCTACGATGGAATTACTCACGCACGGCGGTAAGCATCATGAAATTGGTGATGGAGGGAGGTTGATGATGGCGATGGCGATGGATTCCCCTCTCTGGAGCCCCGAACAGACTCCAGATCAGCCCTCCCGAGAGAGTTTAGGGCTTGGCGGCGGCTCCGTATCATAAAACGCGATGAATCCTTCTCTCTTATTTTTTTCTCCCCGAACACGAATATATGGAGTTGGAGTTGAGGTCAGTGGAACGTCGAGGGGCCCACGAGGCAGGGGCATGCCCCCCACCCTCGTGGAAAGGGTGTGGGCCCCCTGACGTGGATCTTTACGCCAGTATTTTTTATATATTCGAAAAATAATCTTTGTTGATTTTCAGTTCATTCTAAGAACTTTTATTTCTGCACAAAAATAACACCATGCCAATTCTGCTGAAAACAGCGTCAGTCCGGGTTAGTTCCATTCAAATCATGCAAGTTAGAGTCCAAAACAAGGGCAAAAGTGTTTGGAAAAGTAGATACAACGGAGACGTATCAACTCCCCCAAGCTTAAACCTTTGCTTGTCCTCAAGCAATTCAGTTGATAAACTGAAAGTGATAAAGAAAAACTTTTACAAACTCGGTTTGCTCTTGTTGTTGTAAATATGTAAAGCCAACATTCAAGTTTTCAGCAAAGATTATGAACTAACCATATTCACAATAACACTTAGGTCTCGTGTTTACTCATATCAATGGAATAATCAACTAGCGAGCAATAATAATAAATCTTGGATGACAACACTTTCTCAAAACAATCATATTATGATACGACAAGATGGTATCTCACTAGCCCTTTCTGAGACAACAAAACATAAATGCAGAGCACCTTTAAAGATCAAGGACTGACTAGACATTGTAATTCATGGTAAAAGAGATCCAGTCAAGTCATACTCAATGTAAATTAATGATAATACATGCAAATGACAACGGTGCTCTCCAACTGGTGCTTTTTAATAAGAGGATGATGACTCAACATAAAAGTAAATGGATAGGCCCTTCGCAGAGGGAAGCAGGGATTTGTAGAGGTGCTAGAGCTCGATTTTGAAATAGAGATGAATAATATTTTGAGTGGTATACTTTCTTTGTCAACATAACAACCGAGAGATCTCGATATCTTCCATGCTACACACATTATAGGCGGTTCCCAAGCAGAAAGCTAAAGTTTATACTCCCCCACCACCAACAAGCATCAATCAATGGCTTGCCTGAAACAATGGGTGCCTCCAACTAACAACAATCCTGGGGGAGTTTTGTTTGCAATTATTTTGATTTGATTTGAGCATGGGACTGGGCATCCCGGTGACCAGCCATTTTCTCGTGAGTGAGGAGCGGAGTCCACTCCTCTTGAGAATAACCCGCCTAGCATGGAGGATACAGATAGCCCTAGTTGATACATGAGCTATTCGAGCATACAAAATAGAATGTTTATTTGAAGGTTTAGAGTTTGGCACGTACAAATTTACTTGGAACGGCAGGTAGATACCATATATAGGAAGGTATGGTGGACTCATATGGAATAACTTTAGGGTTTATGAAATTGGATGCACAAGTAGTATTCCCGCTTAGTACAAGTGAAGGCTAGAAAGAGACTGGGAAGCGACCAGCTAGAGAGCGACAATAGTCATGAACATGCATTAAAATTAATCAACACTGAATGCAAGCATGAGTAGGATATAATTCACCATAAACATAAATATCGTAGAGGCTATGTTGATTTGTTTCAACTACATGCATGAACATGTGCCAAGTCAAGCCACTCGAATCGTTCAAAAGAGGATACCACCCTATCATGCCACATCACAACCATTTAAATAGCATGTTGGCACGCAAGGTAAAGGATTATAAAATCCTAGCTAATTAAGCATGGCATAAGCAACTATAATCTCTAATTGTCATTGCAAACATGTTTCATTCATAATAGGCTGAATCAGGAATGATGAACTAATCATATTTACAAAAACAAGAGAGGTCGAGTTCATACCAGCTTTCCTCATCTCAATCAGTTCATCATGTATCGTCATTATTGCCTTTCATTTGCATGACTGAATAGTGTGGATAATAATAGTAGTGCACGTGCATTGGACTAAGCTGGAATCTGTAAGCATTCAATTCAAGGGAGAAGACAAGGTAATATGGGCTCTTTGTTAGATCAACAATAATGCATATGAGAGCCAATCAACATTTTCATCATGGTCTTCTCTTCTCGACCCCCAAAGAACAAGAAAAGGAATAAAACTATTTACATGGGAAAGCTCCCAAGAAGCAAAAGAAGAACGAGAAATCTTTTTGGGTTTTATTTTTAATTACTACTACAGGCATGGAAACTAAACTAGTTAAAAGCTACAACTAAATTTTTTGGGGTTTTTCTTAAGGTTTTTCAAACACACAAGAAGAAATCTTAAAAAGAAATTAAACTAGCATGGATGATACAATGAAAAAGTATGAGAACCGACAACTGGCAAGAGTGTGTGAACATGAATGTAATGTCGGTGAGAAATACGTACTCCCCCAAGCTTAGGCTTTTGGCCTAAGTTGGTCTATTCCCATGGATCAAAGTTGTAGCTGGGGTCATACTGAGAAGGGTCCTCAAGTTGCCACTGGTTGGCGATCTCCTCCGGATTCCACTGATAAACAGATTGACGATGAGGATCAGATGGTGGCTCAGGCTCAGGCTTTGGAGCTGACGTTAAGCTCCGGTAGGCATGAATGGCCTCCGGAAGAACAAGGTACATGACTGAAAATATGTTGAACAAAGAGGGCGCAGGAAAGGTAATAATGTCACAATATTTTTTGTTAAATATCAATTTATATTTGAGTATCTTCTTCTTATCCTTAATAATAAACTCATGTTCTACCATACTCTTATAATCTAGAACAATAGGAGGCACCAACTTTTCCTCTTTCTCATAATGCCTAATAGGTATGTTAAAGTGTGTAGTAAGGCGCGAGGCAAAGATGCCTCTGAGGACAGAGCCCTTAGTACGGTTTAGATTTAACCATTTAGCAACAATAGCGCCTAAACTGAAAGTAGTATCGTGAAACAAGGCATGCCGCAAAATAACAATATCAGGAGCACTAAGGTTTCCACAGTTCCCGCGACCAATTAAGCATCTACTAGCAAATATTGCAAAGTGACATAGAACAGGAAAATGTATGCTAGTGATTCTTGCATCGGTAACTTTCCTCGTTTCCCCTACAGCAATCATATCAATAAATCCCTCCACATCATTATGATGTGGTTCCTCTATGCTACCCTCAAAGGGTATCAAACAGACCCGGCAAAAATCATAAAGTGACATCTCCTTATGCTCATCATATAAATAAAACTCCACTAAAGGTGGTGATCTCCTAGCATGGAAATGAAAATTTTGCACAAAGATATTGGTGAGTAAGAGATACTGTTCACGCTGGTCGTGGAGGAAGGCGGTGAGGTCTGCATTCTCAGCCAAAGGATAAAAATCTTCAAAAATCCCTGCTTCTCTTAAGAACTCATCACAAGACCATTCACACGGCCGAACCTCCTAGTATGAGGGAGATTATAGTTGGGCTTCTTGTTCTCTTCACTTTGCTTATCCTTCGAGCTTCGGCTCGATGAGCCCCTCAAAAATCTCAACAAGGTTGATAGCAGCTACTCCAAGGATAATCGACATACTATCATCCTCGGGAATATCAAGAATAACAAAGTCCATTAAAATAGTAACGTTTGCTACCACAGCAGGCACATCCTCACAAATACCGACAGGTATAGTAGTTGATTTATCGGCCATTTGCAAAGATATTTCAGTAGGTGTCAACTTATTCAAATCAAGTACATGATATAAAGAGAGAGGCATAACGCTAGCACCGGCTCCAAGATCACATAAAGCAGTTTTAACATAGTTTCTTTTAATGGAGCACCATATAGTTGGTACTCTTGGATCTCCTAGTTTCTTTAGTATTCCACCCTTAAAAGTGTAATTAGCAAGCATGGTGGAAATTTCAGCCTCCGGTATCTTTCTTTTGTTAGTAACAATATCTTTCATATACTTAGCATAAGGATTCATTTTAAGCATATCAGTCAAATGCATACACAAAAGGATAGGTCTAATCATTTCAGCAAAGCGCTCAAAATCCTCATCATCCTTTTTCTTGGATGGTTTATGAGGAAAAGGCATGGGTTTCTGAACCCATGGCTCTCTTTCTTTATCGTGCTTCCTAGCAACAAAGTCTCTCTTATCATAACGTTGATTCTTTGATTGTGGGTTATCAAGATCAACAGTAGGTTCAATCTCTATATCATTGTCATTGCTAGGTTGAGCATCAACATGAACATCATCATGAACATTATCACTAGGTTCATGTTCATTACTAGATTGTGTTTCAGCATCAGAAATAGAAATCTCATTGGGATTCTCAGGTGTGTCTACAACAGGTTCACTAGAAGCATGCAAAGTCCTATAATTTTTCTTTTTCTTCTTAGAAGAACTAGGTGCATCAACATTAGTTCTCTGAGAATCTTGCTCAATTCTCTTAGGGTGGCCCTCAGGATACAAAGGTTCCTGAGTCATTTTACCCCCTCTAGTCACAACTCTAACAGCATTATCATTTTTCTTATTATTTAATTCATTGAGCAAATCATTCTGAGCTTTAAGCACTTGTTCTACTTGAGTGGTAACCATAGAAGCATGTTTACTTATAAGTTTAAGTTCACCTTTAACTCTAGACATAATCACTCAAGTTTTCAAGCATATCAGCATTGTGTTTCAATTGTCTACCAACATAAGCATTGAAGTTTTCTTGTTAAACAATAAAATTATCAAACTCATCTAAGCATTGGCTAGCACACTTATAATGAGAAATATCACCTTCATAAAACCTATAGAGAGAATTTACCTTTACTACATGTGTCGGGTTATCAAGACCATGTATTTCTTCAATAGGTGGTAAATTCTTAACATCTTCAGCTTTAATACCTTTTTCTTTCATGGATTTATTTGGCTCTTGCATATCTTCAGGATTGAGAAATAGAATACCCTTTTCTTCGGAGTTGGCTTAGGAGTTGGTTCAGGAAGTGTCCAATTATTTTCATTAGTCAATGATACCTCTCCAATGTATCTATAATTTTTTATTGTTCCATGCTATTATATTATCAACCTTGGATGTTTTATATGCATTTATATGCTATTTTATATGATTTTTGGGACTAACCAATTAACCTAGAGCCCAGTGCCAGTTTATGTTTTTCCTTGTTTTTGAGTATCGCAGAAAAGCAAAATCAAACGGAGTCCAATTGACCTAAAACTTCACGAAACTCATTTTTGGACCAGAAGAAGCCCACGAAGTATCGAAGATGGACCAGGAGAGTCCCGGGCTGCCCACGAGGATGGGGGGCGTGCCCACCACCCTGGGCGCGCCCCCTGCCTCGTGGACAGCCCGGAGATCCACCGACGTACTTCTTCCTCCTATATATACGCATATACCCTAAAACTTCGAGGAGTAGAATAGATCGGGAGTTCCGCCGCCAGAAGCCTCTGTATCCACCGAAAACCAATCTAGACCCGTTCCGGCACCCTGCCGAAGGGGGAATCCCTCTCCGGTGGCCATCTTCATCATCCTGGTGCTCTCCATGACGAGGAGGGAGTAGTTCTCCCTCGGGGCTGAGGGTATGTACTAGTAGCTATGTGTTTGATCTATCTCTCTCTCTCGTGTTCTTGAGGTGGTACGATCTTGATGTATCGTGAGCTTTTCTATTATAGTTGGAATATTATGATGTTTCTCCCCCTCTACTCTCTTGTAATGGATTGAGTTTTCCCTTTGAAGTTATCTTATCGGATTGAGTCTTTAAGGATTTGAGAACACTTGATGTATGTCTTGCGTGGGATACATGTGGTGACAATGGGGTATTCTATTGATCCACTTGATGTATGTTTTGGTCATCAACTTGCGGGTTCCGTGACCTTGGGAAACTATGCATAGGGGTTGGCACACGTTTTCGTCTTGACTCTCCGGTACAAACTTCGGGGCACTCTTTGAGGTTCTATGTGTTGGTTGAATAGATGAATTTGAGATTGTGTGATGCATATTGTATAATCATACCCACAGATACTTGAGGTGACATTGGAGTATCTAGGTGACATTAGGGTTTTGGTTGATTTGTGTCTTAAGGTGTTATTCTAGTACGCACTCTAGGGCTATTTGTGACACTTATAGGAATAGCCCAACGGATTGATTGGAAAGAATAACTTTGAGGTGGTTTCATACCCTACCATAATCTCTTCGTTTGTTCTCCGCTATTAGTGACCTTGGAGTGACTCTTTGTTGCATGTTGAGGGATAGTTATGTGATCCAATTATGTTATTATTGTTGACAGGACTTACACTAGTGAAAGTATGAACCCTAGGCCTTGTTTCAACGCATTGCAATACCGTTTGTGCTCATTTTTGTCATTAGTTACCTTGCTGTTTTTATATTTTCAGATTACTAATACCCATATCTATCATCCATACACCACTTGTATCACCATCTCTTCGCCGAACTAGTGCACCTATACAATCTACCATTGTATTGGGTGTGTTGGGGTGTCACATCCCTAGCTTGGTTGCTGCATCATGTTTAAATTCAATTGAAATCTGAATTGAGGAATTCTCAAAGCCTCAGAAAACCCCTAAAAATAACCAACATTTAAATCTCCTCAAATGAGTCCAAGAAAATGTTCCTGTTATTCTGTGAAAACATTGGCATGAGGTGAAATTCAAACCAATATTTTTGGAGTCACGGAAATAATTTATTTGGGCCTTTGATTTAAATAAATAATATATTTGGGTTGGAATTATTTCTGTTATATAAGAAATAATGTCCAAATAATCCTAAACTGAAATGTTCCATGTTGGGCTTATTCCATACAGTGAGCATGAGCAGTTTGGTGATTTTTTGAAGTGTCTAAGTATTTTTAATAAAGCCCTAAAGACTACAGAATAATAGAAAACAAAATTAAAAGAGAAAGAGGGAGAACCTACCTGGTGGGCCAACCAGCCTACCACTGTAGCAGCCCAGTCGGGCAAAGCCAGCCCAGCCCACCTCCACCTCCCTGTCGCCTTCCACCTCCTGCCAGTGGGCAGGAGGGCGTGTGCCCGCGGCGCGCACGCACGCGCCTCGCCACCTCCTGCCTCCCTGATCATCCTAACCTTCTCTACACGCGCCACCCCACCCCCTGGAACTCTCTCACTCTCTCCCGACCTCTTCCCCCTCCTCTGCTTCCTCTCCCTCTCGAGCCCGAGCACAGCCGCGGCCGCGTCGTCGTAACGCCGCAGCCACCGGCCCTACCGCACCTCGCCGATGTGTCCATGACCTCCGCCTCGACGCCCTCGTCCTCCTCGTAGACTCGCTCGACGCCGGACGCCCCAAAATGCCAGCCCCACCCTCGTCTTCATCGTTCGGTCGCCGAGATCGCCGGCGACCTCCCCTCTTCATCAGCTCCTCCCCGACCTCGCTGACCCGCTCGTCGTGACCGTGGTGAGCTGCTGGCCATTCCCCCCTCCCCGTTCTCTTCCTCGCATGCCGTAGCGACCGCACCAAGCTTGACTGCACCCGCCGCTGCTTGCGCCCGCCGCCGACGTGGCCCCGGCAACCAAATGGCTCGGGCGTCGTGTCCAACATGCTCGCCGCCTCGCGTAGCTGCTGTAGGTGCCATGAACGCGCTACCACGGCCACTGCAGCCCCGTAGCCACAAACTCCCGAACGCCGGCGCCGCCCCGAGCTCATTTCCGGCGAGCTCCATCTGTCCCCGCTGCTTCCGCATGCCGCCCTGGATGCGGGTGAGCCCCAGCTCCCCGCGCGTGCCCTCTGCTGCTCAATTGGGCGCCGGAGGAGCAATCCCGCGCCCTCCGCCGCGTCTGCTGCCGCCGGCGGCTAAACGCCGGCGCATTAGCCCCAGTTGACCAAGGGGTTTGACCTCCCCTGGCTCAATGACAGGTGGGGCTGCCCTGCTAACTAACCTAGATTAGGAATAACTAATGCTAGCTAATTTAGCTTAGCTATTGACATGTGGGCCCATGCCCCACTGACACTTTAGTTAGGATTAAATTAGCACTAACAGTCTGTGTTAATTAGCCTAGTCACTGACCAGTGGGTCCCAGCGTCAGGTTTGACCTGGGCTGACGCCGTTGACTTGATGACATCATTCTGACGTTAGGCTGACGCGGTAATGCTTTCTAGATTTTAAATAAATCAGAAATGATTTATTTAATTCAGAAAATGTCCAAAACTTCCAAATATCATAGAAATTCAACCGTAACTCCAAATGAAATAATTTATATATGAAAAATTATCAGAAAAATCCAATCTATCCATTTATGCTACTTTCATGCATGTTCAACCAACTTATACCCACTGTATAAGTGAAAACATGATAATGGCATTTTAAATGCTAAATATGGAGTTTGCATATGAACCCTTGGTCCATATGGACTTCATTTAAATTGTTGCTAGATGCATTAGTGCAAAACACATTCATATTGCCATGTCATAGCATGCATCATATTGTTGCATATCATCATGTGTTGATTGAGTTCTTTGTCAGTTGCCGGTGTTTGTCCCCTCTCGATAGACGTTGTACCAACATTGTGATCGTTGACACTGATGAAGACCCAATGATATCTTTAGAAGTGCCAGGCAAGCAAAAAACCCTTGTTCATTCTGATACAATCCCACTCTCTCACTCCTGCTCTCTATTACTGCATTAGGACAACAACGATTCAACTGTTACATGTTGCAGTAGTTGAACCCCTTTCCTCTGCATGACCTGTCATTGCCAAAGTAAATAGATGAAACCACTAGCATGAGTAGGAGTTGTTTGAGCCCTGATGTGCCTACTCATTCATGCTTGTTTGTCATGCCTGCTATTGCATAGAGTCGTGTCAGGTCTGGTTCATCGGGGATGAATCGGAGGTGTGTAAACATGTCCTACGGTGTGTGAGCTAAGTGTGTGAACACGATTTGGTAAAGGTAGCGGTGAGAGGCCATGTAGGAGTACATGGTGGGTTGCCTCACTGAAACAGTCCTCAGGAACTGAGTTCTGTGTTTGTAATCCATGAAACAGCTACTACCACACATTGGGCCCTGAAATATGACCCCGCTCGACTTATTGACCCCTCACATCCTCTGTCCAGGAGTTGCAACTAGTTTCTGGTGTTTGTAGGTTATGTGTTGGTGGCCATGCGTAGCGCTGACCCTAGGTGTGGGCTATGATGCGGTAGATACACCGTGGCCGGGTATGCCGGGCGCCCGTTTGGTGTCTCGGGAACCTGTACACATCGTTTGGGGCCGTTGAGGACACCCCGGCCGGATTTCCTTGCAGATGGAACCCGAATAGGCGATAAACCTGGACTAGAGACTTGTGTGGTTAGTCAGGTCATGGTCTACACCCACGTCGGCTTTCGCTTGAAGTCTGCCGAGCACATGTCGTGTGCAGACGCTAAGTAGTGGAAACATGTGTGACGAAGTACACCCCTGCAGGGTATAAAACTATTCAAATAGCCGCGTCCGCGGTAAAGGACTTCTGGGTTGCCTATAACAATTCATAGACAAGTGGAAGTGGATACTCTAAAATGCGCAAGATAAGCGTGAGTGCTATGGATGGCGATCTCGTAGGTAGACGGGAGCGGATCCATAGTGGTGTATTGAATGGTGAATATGTGGACTCGTGTGCGCCACATCAAAAGAGTTGCTTGCAGTCGTAGTTCAGGTTAGCCACTGAGCCAAAGCTGGCTTGCTCCAGCTAAACTCCACCACCCCCTTATTGATACCGATGCATATGTAGATAGTTCTGATGTAAGTCTTGCTGGGTACATTTGTACTCATGTTTGCCTATTTTATGTTTTGTAGAGAGACGTCAGTCTCACTAGTAGTTCTGTGTGGACTTCGACGTTTAGCTTGATACCTCAGCTACGATCTTGTGCCCTCGGCAGGATCTGGTAGATAGTCAGGCTTCTTAGCCTTTTTAATTTGTCGATGTCTGTACTCAAACATGTTAAGCTTCCGCATGTGCTTTGAATTGTATGCTATGATTGTTGGGTCATGAGACCCATGTTTGTAATATCTTGCTCCTCGGAGCCTAATGAATAAATACTTGAGTTGTAGAGTTATGTTGTGATGCCATGTTGTATTTACACATATTGAGCATATTGTGTGTATGATTGAAATGCTTGGTATGTGTGGGATCCGATAATCTAGTTGTTTATCCTTGCCAGCCTCTCTTATGGGGAAATGTAGTCTAGTGCTTCCATGAGCCATAGTAGTCTGCTACAGCCCGGGTTCACCGGAGTCCTGTTAGCCCAGCACTACTACTCAGGACACCTGACTGGCCGGCATGTGTTTCACTTCGTTCCTGTGTCTGTCCCTTCGGGGAAATGTCACGCGGTGACATCTGGAGTCCTGCCTAGCCTGCTACAGCTCGGGTTCCCGGAGTCCTGTTAGCCCAGTGCTACAGCCCGGATTCACACGCTGCTGACCGACATGCTCGATGTGATTCATGTATGCCTGTCCCCATAGGTTAGTGCCGCTTTGGGTTCACGACTAGCCATGTCGGCTTGGGTTCTCTGTCATATGGATGCTAGCGACACTATCATATACGTGAGCCAAAAGGCGCAAACGATCCTGGGCCATGGTAAGGCGACACCCGTGGGAATACCGTGCGTGAGGCCGCAAAGTGATATGAGGTGTTACTGGCTAGATCGATGTGACTTGGAATCGGGGTCCTGACAGCTTTGGTATTAGAGCCTGACTGCCTGTAGGATTACCAAGCCAAATCGGTCGAAGTTGTGTCTAGAAATGCTTTAGTTATGTAGGGGAATTGATTGTGGAAGGGAACGTAAGGCTCTTTTTACTCCTTTACCTTATGGCCTTCTGATCTGAGTCATCCTCTTCTCTTCTACGGGGTTAAGAACTAGGCTTCTCTTCTATCTCTCAGGATGACGTGTGCTAAACCGTAGTTGCCTAGGATTGTTGAGTTCAAGCCTCAGTTCAGTTCCTACTACTTCCATATGTTCATAGCTGGCCTCAGAACCTTGATATTGTGTTGTTGAGTGGTTATGCCACCATTTTGCAGGATGTCTCAAATCTTTTGAGCATTTACAACCGTTATGATGCCCGAGTCATCCCAGGTCTCCAAATAGTCTGATGCAATTGCAAACCCCTTCCTCCTGTTCCTGATGTCCATTTGGGCCAGATTAATCACACTAATCGGTGAGTTGAGGTACTTTGTTGCCTCGACATATATGTTGGAGCTATTTTTATGGCCCTAGGTGTTTTAGGGAGTCACCTAGTGATCTAGCCATGTTTTGTATCCCCAGTGTGTGATTCTGGCCATTATTCTTCAAAGCATCCCGTGATGCTATGTAGTAGTAGGTACTCTATTCATGGGTTCTTGAATCCGAGATTCACCCTACTTACCTCATGTTGATAGTGTTGCTAGTTCCTTTATGATATTAGTAACCTTTGCGATAGTCCTCGAGGTTCATGGTACATCTTTCTTCCAATTATCATGAACCATTCTTGGCAGGAGTTCTTTTGAACCAAAAGGTCACGACAGAGTGCTGCTAATGAGTTCTCCATTCTATGTTGTGACTCTGCCAACCCTACCTTTCTGCATGGTTTATCCGGAAGAAATATGTTGAACTCGTTCGACATACTAATCTATGCATCCACAACTCAGAAACTTATATGTTCCTTTGAGTTCCCCCTTCCGTTATATTCCGACCTTCGTCTATCAATTGATAGTCAAGAGTATGTGAGCATTCGTTCATCAGTGCCTATTACTCTTGTGGTTCGTCGAGCCGTTCTATTTCAGAATGACTAGGAGAAACAAACTCTAGTACCTCATCCATTTCTAGGATTGGGTCAAAGCAGTTGTATTTCGCAGATCAAATGCAATCAAGCTATTGGTCCGTTCTACCCTGAAGTATTATCCACTTTATGTCAGGAATGTCATGAGAATTGCACCTTCCCTTATGAATTCTTGATGTAGTGATACTTCTCGCCATCATTATTCATTCCTCGGTGTCGTGCTATCACAACCGGAATACTGACAAGTGAATCGTGATGTGTGAAATCAATACCCCTAACAACCCTTTGCTTGGTAGTTAATGGACCTTAATATCATTCTTAGTGTGCTAATTATTGAATCATCACCCTAAGGTTGATCGTGCTACCTAGTCCTTATTTCCTGGTGCACTCTTCGATCAACGGGTTAGGATTTTGCCAAACCCTTGCTCTTTTGATCATATCGTCTTGCCCTGAAGAGCAAGATTGATCTCGAGCTTAGTATCATGCCGGTGGTTCGTGATTTTCTGAATATCTTCTCGGAAGTATTACCAGGTTGTCACCTGACCGCTATGTGGAGTTCGTGATCAAGTTGGTTTCTTGCAAACCAGCCATTCTCCAAGAATCTGTGTCGGTTACCCCTGAGCTAGTTGGTTAAGCTAAACAATAACTTGGAGAGTTGGAAGATAAAAGCTTGCCAGATTAGTTCATCTCAAGGGATTTATTTGCGTGTGTTGAAGATAGATGATATCTTCATTGATTGGTCCCTGTGATCAGTTGTTGGACCTATTGTCGTATCAAACTTTGATTTGAGTATGGGCTATCATCAAATCAAATCAGAACCAATGATGTTCATAATGTTGTCTTATTCATGGTTGATCCCTCGAGCATACACCATTATATCTTTTGGGTCTGACCAATGCTATCATCTTGTTCACATAGTTGTGGGATTCCATATATATGGAAACATGGATGAATTGTTGTTGAGCCCATCGACAACATCCTTATCCTTTCCATGAATTATGTTGAACATTAAGCTAGTGTTGGAAACTTGGTAAGCGTTGCCCTCGTGTTCCGTTCATGAGGTATATGTTTGGATGAAAGAAGATACTTCCCCTAATTCACGTGCACTTGATGCAAGTGGCTGCCGTGAATTTGAGAAAGGTTTGTTTTGCTTCCTCTGAAACCATCCCAACTCAATCATGCATATGTACAAAGTATTTTGTGGTCTGGAGACTTGCAACCTTCATTCTATATGTATTCCTAACACACCAAGCCACTGATTGAATTGTTCAAGGAGAAGAAGTTCCTTCTTAAGAGCATGCCTTATGCAAGGACTTTGATATCCTCGATGAAGGTTCCCCACCTGAACTCGATAGTGTTTTATCATAAGACTACTATGTGGCCATTTTTGTCTTAGACAACGTGTTCACATGTGTGTAGCAGAACCCGCTCATGTTTTGGAGTTTACTATTGTAGTTCAACTCCCAAGAATCTCGCAACATCGTCTCATCAATTTGTGGTGCAAACTTTGTTTCCGGACATGTTGTCTGAAATATCCCGTTACCAACCAGATCTGAATCTCAGGCAGATATGATGGTTGGAGCTATTCCAAGATTTATGATGTAGGTCCCGACAAGGTTGATGTTCTGGCCGGCACACCTAGCCGGAAGATCTATCGTGGCAGTATCTTGATTGAGCTATTTGACCATCTTCTCTGTGAGGATTTAGTGCAACTTATTCTACCTGTTATTCCTCAGGGGTCACTGTGCTCTCGGTTTCCTCGATTATGCTAGAACCATTCAAACAGTGGAATCACTCTCTACTGTTGAGTTTATCCCCAGTTACTAGAATCATTCCAACATTTGCATTTTGCCCCCAGCTTGCACCCACCATTGTGCCTTTTTACTATGATCCGCCTTCTCAGCAGTTGCTGTTCAAGATCATTTTCAAAGTGGTCCTACCATGGGTCCCATCCATCTCCGATGATAAGCAAAAAATAATCCATTGCGTTGTCTTCAACAAGGTAGTCCACATCGTCCATTCTATTTTGATTATGCCATTCCTTTGAACTCCGCCAAACGATCGATTGTGATTACCTTAGGCCGGTATAAAGAGTTTCAATGATCTAGATATCAAAAGTAATTCTTTTTGCCATTTAAGGGAATAACTCAACGAGTCACCTCCCCCAAGGTGCCCCGTTATGGAATCATGGCGATTATCTCATCGCTACGTTGAAATCATGCACCATCTTCTAAGCATGGAATTGTTGCCTACTAATCTGAACCTTCGTCCCCTGCTTCTTTCCATCGCTCCTCATATGTGTTTTTGTCCCTCAGCTCAAGAGATGTTTCTACGTCTCGTTCTGCGAGTTGATCATGTGATCATTAAAATGATCCATCCATGTAGAGTTATCTCGCTCTTCTGTCCTCGTGTTGGGTGAAGATCTCGCAAGCAAAGACGTCAAGATCAATATGATGCAATGAAGCTACTTCTTCGAGAAGGGCAGTTGGATCGAGAAGACCGTGATAGTTTGTGACCTCCTTTCTTCTTACCTCATGTCTTGATTCTCGGGACGAGATTCTTGTTTAGTGGGGGCGAGTTGTCACATCCCTAGCTTGGTTGCTGCATCATGTTTAAATTCAATTGAAATCTGAATTGAGGAATTCTCAAAGCCTCAGAAAACCCCTAAAAATAACCAACATTTAAATCTCATCAAATGAGTCCAAGAAAATGTTCCTGTTATTCTATGAAAACATTGGCATGAGGAGAAATTCAAACCAATATTTTTGGAGTCACAGAAATAATTTATTTGGGCCTTTGATTTAAATCAATAATATATTTGGGTTGGAATTATTTATGTTATATAAAAAATAATGTCCAAATAATCCTAAACTAAAATGTTCCATGTTAGGTTTATTCCATACAGTGAGCATGAGCAGTTTGGTGATTTTTGGAAGTGTCTAAGTATTTTTAATAAAGCCCTAAAGACTACAGAATAATAGAAAACAAAATTAAAAGAGAAAGAGGGAGAACCTACCTGGTGGGCCAACCAGCCCACCACTGTAGCAGCCCAGTCGGGCAAAGCCAGCCCAGCCCACCTCCACCTCCCTGTCGTCTTCCACCTCCTGCCAGTGGGCAGGAGGGCATGTGCCCGCGGCGCGCACGCACGCGCCTCGCCACCTCCTGCCTCCCTGATCGTCCTAGCCTTCTCTACACGCGCCACGCCACCCCCTAGAACTCTCTCACTCTCTCCCGACCTCTTCCCCCTCCTCTGCTTCCTCTCCCTCTCGAGCCCGAGCACAGCCGCGGCCGCACCATCGTAATGCCGCAGCCACCGGCCCTACCGCGCCTCGCCGACGTGTCCATGACCTCCGCCTCGACGCCCTTGTCCTCCTCGTAGACTCGCTCGACGCCGGACGCCCCAAAACGCCGCCCCTGACCTCGTCTTCATCGTTCGGCTGCCGAGATCACCGGCGACCTCCTGTCTTCATCAGCTCCTCCCCGACCTTGCCGACCCGCTCGTCGTGACCGTGGTGAGCTGCTGGCCGTTCCCCCTTCGCCGTTCTCTTCTTCGCATGCCGTAGCGACCGCGCCAAGCTTGACCGCACCCGCCGCCGCTTGCGCCCGCCACCGACATGGCCCCGGCAACCAAATGGCCCGGGCGTCGTGTCCAACATGCTCGCCGCCTCGCGTAGCTGCTGTAGGTGCCATGAACGCGCTACCACGGCCGCTGCAGCCCCGTAGCCACAAACTCCCGAACGCCGGCGCCGCCCCGAGCTCGTTTCCGGCAAGCTCCGACTGTCCCCGCTGCTGTCGCATGCCGCCCTGGATGTGGGCGAGCCCCAGCTACCCGCGTGTGCCCTCCACTGCTCGATTGGGCGCTGGAGGAGCAATCCCGCGCCCTCCGCCGCGTCTGCTGTCTCCGGCGGCTAAACACCGGCGCGTTAGCCCCAGTTGACCAAGGGGTTTGACCTCCCCTGGCTCAATGACAGGTGGGGCCGCCCTGCTAACTAACCTAGATTAGGAATAACTAATCCTAGCTAATTTAGCTTAGCTACTGACATGTGGGCCCATGCCCCACTGACACTTTAGTTAGGATTAAATTAGCACTAACAGTCTGTGTTAATTAGCCTAGTCACTGACCAGTGGGTCCTAGCGTCAGGTTTGACCTGGGCTGACGCGTTGACTTGATGACATCATTCTGACGTAGTAATGCTTTCTGGATTTTAAATAAATCAGAAATGATTTATTTAATTTAGAAAATGTCCAAAACTTCCCATAAATCATAGAAATTCAACCGTAACTCCAAATGAAATAATTTATATATGAAAAATTATCAGAAAAATCCAATCTATCCATTTATGCTACTTTCATGCATGTTCAACCAACTTATACCCACTGTATAAGTGAAAACATGATAATGGCATTTTAAATGCTAAATATGGAGTTTGCATATGAACCCTTGGTCCATATGGACTTCATTTAAATTGTTGCTAGATACATTAGTGCAAAACACATTCATATTGCCATGTCATAGCATGCATCATATTGTTGCATATCGTCATGTGTTGATTGAGTTCTTTGTCAGTTGCCGGTGTTTGTCCCCTCTCGATAGACGTTGTACTGACGCTGTGATCATTGACACTGATGAAGACCCAATGATATCTTCAGAAGTGCCAGGCAAGCAAAAACCCCTTGTTCATTCTGATACAATCCCACTCTCTTGCTCCTACTCTCTTTTACTGCATTAGGACAACAACGATTCAACTGTTACATGTTGCGGTAGTTGAACCCCTTTCCTCTGCATGACCTGTCATTGCCACAGTAAATAAATGAAACCACTAGCATGAGTAGGAGTTGTTTGAGCCCTGATGTGCCTACTCATTCATGCTTGTTTGTCATGCCTGCTATTGCATAGAGTCGTGTCAGGTCTGGTTCATCGGGGATGAATCGGAGGTGTGTAAACATGTCCTACGGTGTGTGAGCTAAGTGTGTGAACACGATTTGGTAAAGGTAGCGGTGAGAGGCCATGTAGGAGTACATGGTGGGTTGCCTCACTGAAACAGTCCTCAGGAACTGAGTTCTGTGTTTGTAATCCATGAAACAGCTACTACCACACATTGGGCCCTGAAATATGACCCCGCTCGACTTATTGACCCCTCACATCCTCTGTCCAGGAGTTGCAACTAGTTTCTGGTGTTTGTAGGTTATGTGTTGGTGGCCATGCGTAGCGCTGACCCTAGGTGTGGGCTATGATGCGGTAGATACACCGTGGCCGGGTATGCCGGGCGCCCGTTTGGTGTCTCGGGAACCTGTACACATCGTTTGGGGCCGTTGAGGACACCCCGGCCGGATTTCCTTGCAGATGGAACCCGAATAGGCGATAAACCTGGACTAGAGACTTGTGTGGTTAGTCAGGTCATGGTCTACACCCACGTCGGCTTTCGCTTGAAGTCTGCCGAGCACATGTCGTGTGCAGACGCTAAGTAGTGGAAACATGTGTGACGAAGTACACCCCTGCAGGGTATAAAACTATTCAAATAGCCGCGTCCGCGGTAAAGGACTTCTGGGTTGCCTATAACAGTTCATAGACAAGTGGAAGTGGATACTCTAAAATGCGCAAGATAAGCGTGAGTGCTATGGATGGCGATCTCGTAGGTAGACGGGAGCGGATCCATAGTGGTGTATTGAATGGTGAATATGTGGACTCGTGTGCGCCACCTCAAAAGAGTTGCTTGCAGTCGTAGTTCAGGATAGCCACTGAGTCAAAGCTGGCTTGCTGCAGCTAAACTCCACCACCCCCTTATTGATACCGATGCATATGTAGATAGTTCTGATGTAAGTCTTGCTGGGTACATTTGTACTCACGTTTGCCTATTTTATGTTTTGCAGAGAGACGTCAGTCTTGCTAGTAGTTCCGTGTGGACTTCGACGTTTAGCTTGATACCTCAGCTACGATCTTGTGCCCTCGGCAGGATCTGGTAGATAGTCAGGCTTCTTAGCCTTTTTCATTTGTAGATGTCTGTACTCAGACATGTTAAGCTTCCGCATGTGCTTTGAATTGTATGCTATGATTGTTGGGTCATGAGACCCATGTTTGTAATATCTCGCTCCTCGGAGCCTAATGAATAAATACTTGAGTTGTAGAGTTATGTTGTGATGCCATGTTGTATTTACACATATCGAGCATATTGTGTGTATGATTGAAATGCTTGGTATGTGTGGGATCCGACAATCTAGTTGTTTATCCTTGGTAGCCTCTCTTATGGGGAAATGTAGTCTAGTGCTTCCATGAGCCATAGTAGTCTGCTACAGCCCGGGTTCACCGGAGTCCTATTGGCGTAGCACTACTGCTCAGGACACCTGACTGGCCGGCATGTGTTTCACTTTGTTCCTGTGTCTGTCCCTTCGGGGAAATGTCACGCGGTGACATCTGGAGTCCTGCCTAGCCTGCTACAGCCCGGGTTCCCGGAGTCCTGTTAGCCCAGTGCTACAGCCCGGATTCACACGCTGCTGACCGACATGCTCGATGTGATTCATGTATGCCTGTCCCCATAGGTTAGTGCCGCTTTGGGTTCACGACTAGCCATGTCGGCTTGGGTTCTCTGTCATATGGATGCTAGCGACACTATCATATACGTGAGCCAAAAGGTGCAAACGGTCCCGGGCCATGGTAAGGCGACACCCGTGGGAATACCGTGCGTGAGGCCGCAAAGTGATATGAGGTGTTACTGGCTAGATCGATGTGACTTGGAATCGGGGTCCTGACAGCTTTGGTATCAGAGCCTGACTGCCTGTAGGATTACCAAGCCCAACCGGTCGAAGTTGTGTCTAGAAATGCTTTAGTTATGTAGGGGAATTGATTGTGGAAGGGAACGTAAGGCTCTTTTTACTCCTTTACCTTATGGCCTTCTGATCTGAGTCATCCTCTTCTCTTCTACGGGGTTAAGAACTAGGCTTCTCTTCTATCTCTCAGGATGACGTGTGCTAAACCGTAGTTGCCTAGGATTGTTGAGTTCAAGCCTCAGTTCAGTTCCTACTACTTCCATATGTTCATAGCTGGCCTCAAAACCTTGATATTGTGTTGTTGAGTGGTTATGCCACCATTTTGCAGGATGTCTCAAATCTTTTGAGCATTTACAGACATTATGCTGTCCGAGTCATCCCAGGTCTCCAAATAGTCTGATGCAATTGCAAACCCCTTCCTCCTGTTCCTGATGTCCATTTGGGCCAGATTAATCACACTAATAGGTGAGTTGAGGTACTCTGTTTCCTCGACATATATGTTGGAGCTATTTTTATGGCCCTAGGTATTTTAGGGAGTCACCTAGTGATCTAGCCATGTTTTGTATCCCCAGTGTGTGATTCTGGCCATTATTCTCGAAAGCATCCCATGATGCTATGTAGTAGTAGGTACTCTATTCATGGGTTCTTGAATCCAAGATTCACCCTGTTTACCTCATGTTGATAGTGTTGCTAGTTCCTTTAGGATATTAGTAACCTTTGCAATAGTCCTCGAGGTTCGTGGTACATCTTTCTTCCAATTATCATGAACCATTCTTGGCAGGAGTTCTTTTGAACCAAAAGGTCACGACAGAGTGCTGCTGATGAGTTCTCCATTCTATGTTGTGACTCTGCCAACCCTACCTTTCTGCATGGGTTATCCGGAAGAAATATGTTGAACTCGTTCGACATACTAATCTATGCATCCACAACTCAGAAAGTTATATGTTCCTTTGAGTTGTCCCCCTTCTGTTATATTCCGACCTTCGTCTATCAATTGATAGTCAAGAGTATGTGAGCATTCGTTCATCGGTGCCTATTACTCTTGTGGTTCGTCGAGCCGTTCTATTTCAACATGACTAGGAGAAACAAACTCTAGTACCTCATCCATTTCTAGGATTGGGTCAAAGCAGTTGTATTTCGCAGATCAAATGCAATCAAGCTATTGGTTTGTTCTACCCTGAAGTATTATCCACTTTATGTCAGGAATGTCATGAGAATTGCACCTTCCCTGATGAATTCTTGATGTAGTGATACTTCTCGCCATCATTATTCATTCCTCGGTGTCGTGCTGTCAGAACCAGAATACCGACAAGTGAATCGTGATGTGTGAAATCAATACCCCTAACAACCCTTTGCTTGGTAGTTAATGGACCTTAATATCATTCTTAGTGTGCTGATTATTGAATCATCACCCTAAGGTTGATCGTGCTACCTAGTCCTTATTTCCTGGTGCACTCTTCGATCAACGGGTTAGGATTTTGCCAAACCCTTGCTCTTTTGATCATATCGTCTTGCCCTGAAGGGCAAGATTGATCTCAAGCTTAGTATCATGCCGGTGGTTCGTGATTTTCCGAATATCTTCTCGGAAGTATTACCAGGTTGTCACCTGACCGCTATGTGGAGTTCGTGATCAAGTTGGTTTCTTGCAAACCAGCCATTCTCCAAGAATCTGTGTCGGTTACCCCTGCTCTAGTTGGTTAAGCTAAGCAATAACTTGGAGAGTTGGAAGATAAAAGCGTGCCAGCTTAGTTCATCTCAAGGGATTTATTTGCGTATGTTGAAGATAGATGATATCTTCATCGATTGGTCCCTGTGATCAGTTGTTGGACCTATTGTCGTATCAAACTTTGATTTGAGTATGGGCTATCATCAAATCAAATCAGAACCAACGATGTTCATAATGTTGTCTTATTCGTGGTTGATCCCTCGAGCATACACCATTATATCTTTTGGGTCTGACCAATGCTATCATCTTGTTCACATAGTTGTGGGATTCCATATATATGGAAACATGGATGAATTGTTGTTGAGCCCATCGACAACATCCTTATCCTTTCCATGAATTATGTTGAACATTAAGCTAGTGTTGGAAACTTGGTAAGCATTGCCCTCGTGTTCCGTTCATGAGGTACATGTTTGGATGAAAGAAGATACTTCCTCTAATTCACGTGCACTTGATGCAAGTGGCTGCCGTGAATTTGAGAAAGGTTTGTTTTGCTTCCTCTGAAACCATCCCAACTCAATCATGCATATGTACGAAGTATTTTATGGTCTGGAGACTTGCAACCTTCATTCTATATGTATTCCTAACACACCAAGCCACTGATTGAATTGTTCAAGGAGAAGAAGTTCCTTCTTAAGAGCATGCCTTATGCAAGGACTTTGATATCCTCGATGATGGTTCCCCACCTGAACTCGATAGTGTTTTATTATAAGACTACTATGTGGCCATTTTTGTCTTGGACAACGTGTTCACATGTGTGTAGCAGAACCCGCTCATGTTTTGGAGTTTACTATTGTAGTTAAACTCCCGAGAATCTCGCAACATCGTCTCGTCGGTTTGTGTTGGAATCAGGGTCCTGACATGGGGACACAAGAGACTCTTTGTTATTTGGTTGCAGGGTTGCTTGAGAGAGACCATGTTCATCCTACGCCTCCCACGGATTGATAAACCTTAGGTCATCCACTTGAGGGAAATTTGCTATTGTCCTACAAACCTCTGCACTTGGAGGCCCAACAACGTCTACAAGAAGAAGGTTGTGTAGTAGACAACAAGCTCTTTTCTGGCGCCGTTGCCGTGGAGGTGGGTGCTTGAAGGTGTCGGCGTTCTGGGAATGGGGGTCCCCAGACTTGCCTGCCTGCGGCCTGTGGCGTGGCTCAAAGGGGGCCCAGCACGGCCCATCTTCATCAACACAAGACTCAAGACCCTCGCGAGGGGCCGAGCCTCGCGGGGCGGACGACACGGAGCTTCCTCAGGCACGGCCTCGTCAGGCTGGCTCGCGAGGAGGTGGAGAGATCAAGGCGGGGTACCTCGCGAGGTGCCCGTGACGCAAGCCATGACGACTCAGGGCGCCAGGCGGGTGCCAGCCCGCACAGCGTCCTCCTTTCCTCTTTGGTGCAAAGGGGGCAAGCGCAGCCGCAGAGTACCGAGGCATCAGGCAAAGGTTGCCATTTCGGTGCAACGAGACCAAGACCAGGAGGACTACGAGGCGGAGGTCACCGTGGGGCCCAAGACGGCGTCATCCCCAGAGCTTTGCGCAGGCGAAGACTGCTTTTGTCAGGATAGTTGATACTTGTTGTCCCCCTTGAAATTAGCCCGCCATTGTTGGCTCCCTTCCCGCTCAATATTTGGGAAGAGGACCAGGGCCTCTATAAATAGGACCAGCCACCCACATAGCAGGGGGTTCGTCCGTTCGGTTCAGTTAGTTAGTGGCTGGGCGAGTAAGAGTAAGGCAGTGAGACAGAGAGAGAGAAAGGCGGTTGAACTCCTCCTAGCAGTTCATCCCCCTAGCCAAGAACAGACTCTCGCGAGGTTGTTCTTCCTTGTATTGTTCATCATCATCAGCCCCAAGAGGCAATCCACCCACCACACACTGGAGTAGGGTATTACACCACAACGGTGGCCCGAACCAGTATAAACCTTGTGTCTCTTGTGCAGTTCTTTCAGTAGTCTAGATCTTTGCGAGGCGGAGAGGTAGAAGGCATAATCTCCGCGCACACCCTAGTGTTTGAACCTTAAGGGTCTGCCGGAACCCGAAGTCCAATATTTCGAGCGCCAGGTAGGGGTGCGCCGGAATTCGTTGTCCACCGCCCCGTTCTCCTCCGACCATCGCATCCATGTCCGACGCTCGTCGGGCCCGCGCCGAGCGCCGGGCCGCCATCGCTTCCCACGTCGCCCAGACGGCGCCCGTCGGCGGAAGTCCTCGTCGTTCCCCGTCGCCCGCCGTCAACGCCGCCACCGGCCCGGCGGGGGGCGAGCAACAAGCGTTGTCTCAGCATCCGTCCGTGCGGCAAGACGGCCGCACCGCTACTCCATCGCTCGCACCAGCTGGTTCTTCGTCCCGCACGCTCCGCGCACCCTTGGAGGCTTGAGCTGCGCTCCTCGCGGCAAACGAGCTCCTGCACTACCGTCCCGTCGACGACGTCTACGAAGAGTGGCTCGACCGTGTCGCCGAGCTTGTCCGCACCGCAGGGGGCTCTCCCGCACCGTCCGTTCCTCTGCGCCACACCCCGCCCCGCGCGGGCAACAAAGCTCCGGAGGCATACCAGCCGCCTCCCCTCCAAGAAGACGCCATGGCTCCAAGGCGCGTGGCCCCTGGACGGAACCCGCTCCGTCAGGTGCCAGCGCAGCAAGAACGGAGCTGCCAAAAAGTCCCTCGCCCACAAGGAGCTTCCCGGGCGCTCCCCGCTCTGGCACGCCGCGACCCTGCTCCAGCTCCGGCATGCCAAGACCCCGCGTTGCTCCTAGCTGCAGCGCGTGGGGACACTCAAGACCAAGCTCTCCACCAGCCAAGGCTTTTCGTGGCCACCGCAGGCTGCCGTGCCTACACCACCGAGCTGCATAGCGTCGCGTGGCCCGACAAGTTCAAGCCAGACGTGCCTCCTCGTTACGATGGCACGACTGACCCTGCAGAGTTCCTCCAGCTCTATGAGCTGGGCACCGAAGCTGCCAGCGGGGACGAAAAGGTCATGGCGAACTGGTTCCCCATGGCGCTCAAGGAAGGAGCTCGCACCTGGCTCCTGAATCTGGCTCCAGGCACGATCTCTTCCTGGGACCAGATGCGCACCCGCTTCATCGCCAACTACCAAGGTACTCGCGACCGGCCGCCCGCCATGAGCGACATGCACTGCATCAAGCAACAACCCAGAGAGACCCTGCAAAAGTACATCCAGCGCTTCAACAGCGCGCGCCTCAAGATCCCCAAGGTGTCCGAGGAGGCCATCATCTCGGCCTTCTTCGATGGTGTGCGCGACGTCAAGATGAAGGAGGAGCTGGAGATGCATGAAGACCTGTGCACCTCGCTGGAGCTGTTCAACTTGGCGACCAAGTGCGCCAGGGCTGAGGAGGGACGCCTCTCCCTCCTCGAGCTGCCTGCCGTAGACCCAGAGGAGAAGAAGCCCAAGGCCAAGGACGTGAAGCACAAGGGGGCTGTCGTGCTTGCGGCAGAACCAGACACCAAGTGGGGCAAAGATCTGCCTGAGTCCTCTAGGGGCAGCCGGTACTGTGTGTACCACGACCTCCACACCCACAACACCAACGAATGCCAAGAACTCCGCGCCGTGCGAGAAGGAAGGATCGGCCATCGTCCCGACCGCGCCGATCGGGGCTACGGCCAAGGAGGAGGAAGAAACGCAGGACGCCGGGAAGACCACGGCCCGCGCCAAGGGTGGCGCGATCAACCTCGCGAGGATCGCTGGCGAGACCTGCCTCGCGAGGGAGACTGGAGGGATCAGCCTCGTGAGGATCGCCCACAGGGCAACGCAGGCCTCCCTCCACTGCCGCCTCAGCCAAGGAGGAACGAGGACCGCCATCAAGACGAAGGGGCTGGGGGCTTCCAGGAGCCACGCGCAATCGCCTGCATCCTGGGCGGAGCTCAAGCCCCAGCCTCCCAATGCATCTTCAAGCAGTTTGCCCGCGAGGTGAATGCAGTCCTCCCCAGGCTTGAAGCAACGCGCCCTCTCAGGTGGTCGGCATGCGCCATCACATTCAGCTCAGCGGATCAACTCAAGTGTGCGGCCACAGCCGGAGTCCTCCCGATGCTTTGCTCCCCAGTCATCAGCAATGTACTGGTCACCAGGACCCTCATCGATGGTGGGGCAGGGCTCAACGTTCTGTCCGTGGAAACGTTCAACAATCTCCAAGTGCCCTACGACCAGCTTCAGCCAACCAAGCCCTTCTCTGGAGTCACCGACGGCTCCACGGTCCCAATTGGGCAGGTCCGCCTCCCTGTCACCTTCGGGGCACGTGACAACTACCGCACCGAGCTCATCGACTTCGATGTCACCCACATCCGCCTGCCATACAACGCCATCCTCGGGTACCCAGCGCTGGCCAAGTTCATGGCCGTGACCCACCACGGCTACAACGTCCTCAAGATGCCAGGAAGTGGCGGAGTCATCACGGTGCCCTGTGAAGAGAAGGATGCAGTGTGTTCCCTGGAGCGAGCCTTTCAGGCCGCGTCACTGGAAGACCCGGATCGCAGAAGCAGGAGGCTTCCCGAGACCACCCCCAAGAATAAGAAGACATCGTCCGGACCGGCCCCACGGGAGGCGGGCCCCTCAGGGCCCGCATCTGCCCAGGGGGAACCTCCTTGCATCGCATAGGAAAGCGCGCCCGGCGCCCTCCTCAGGCAGGGCTGGGGGCTCTCCCCTGGAGGGCCACCGACCAGGGTCACGAGGGAGGCGCTTGGGCGCCACATGGAAGCATGTTTCGAAGCACGTTTCCCTCAAGAAGGAGCAAGGCAAGGAAAGTCAGACTCGCAGGAGTTCGTCGACAAGGCCATTCAAGAACTACATGAATCAAGGATCATGAGAGGTTGCCGCCGTCTACCGGCTGTGGCTCCCCATCCAGGCGAGGATGGTGGGATGCGCGTCTGCATCGACGTACCAGGGCTCAACCAAGTCGCTACGATGGAGCACCTCTGGCCCTCGCGAGTGGGGCGCTGCGGGGGTCCGCCCCACAGCTACGTTCGCAAGCCTTACGGCTTGCCGAGCGCGGTTGCTACGTGTCAGCGCCTCATGAGGGGCATCATGGAGTCTTAAGAAGACAGGCGTTCCACAGCCTTGGTGGAGATGGAGATGCTTTGCGAAGAGCCACCAGTGCCTCCGGAGCCTCCTGAGGCCCCTGGGCCTGGGGGCTCGTGAGGATCGGCTTCCGCAGCCTACCGAGTCTGCTGCACCAACACCCCTTCGCCGTTGACTCCCTCAGGTAACATCTTACAAGTTTCATTTCCAGCTGGGAGCGCCCTCCCACGACTGCATCGTCCCCAGGCCGCGTGGGTCCGTCCCTGCGGCATGTATCCTTTTTATTTCATGTCGTTAGCTTGCTTTGTTGGGGGCGCCCCCCGGGCTGCATCATCCCCAAGTCGCTCGGGCCCGACCCAGCAATGTCTACCTTCCTGGCATCTGTTTGAATAAATCCCCTCCTTCGCGGCTAACATGTTTGATCTAGTTGCCTGCTCAACTGACGCCAACTAGAGGAATTGCTCCCACAACGGCACGACGCTTGCGCATGGGTCCGTCCCTGCAACACCGACAAACCTGAATGGCTGAGCTCTGGCCGCGGCAGCCCCACATGGCGCCACCTCGTCAAGCCTCCAGTGCCTCACCTCCCCTCGGAAGCAACTAACGGCAGACTGATAGTTGTCATGGCAACCTTTTCTTCCTTCTATGATGAGTTTACAGGATCCCCTAAGGGAGTTGCACCAGGCAAGGCCCTCGCGGCGTTCCTTTCACTCTTGTCCGCGTGAACCGCTTGCACGTTAAAGGGGGGTGCCTGAGCATCGCGACTCAGGGCTCCTACTGGCTCTCCAGCCCTCACCCTCTGGCCTTGACCACGGCATCGCGATCTGGCATACCAGCGACGGCTGAGACAAGCTCGAGGGCCGGGACCCGAGGACGTAGAGCAGAAGGGGGAGCAAAGGCGGGGGAGAAGGGGCACACAAGGACCTCGCCGAGCGATTCCGCTCCTGCCGATGCGCGGACTCGACGACACACCAGGAATAATCCCCGACTCTCGAGATAAGTCACCGCCCGAAAGCACCGGCTATCACAGCACTACCCCCGCACCTAATGCAATTCCGTGTCAGCGACGCCGCTCTCCTTTCTCGCCGAACGACGGCTGCTTGGGCGCCAAAGGGGACCTCCTGAGCATCGCGACTCAGGGGCTCTTACCGGACCCCGGGTCGCTCACCTCCTGGCCTTGACCACGGCATCGCGACCTGGCATACCAGCGACGGCTGACGCCGCCTTGGGACTGGGACCTGACGACGCAGAGCACCAAGCCCTCGCGAGGTTCAAAAGGGAGAACTGAGCTAAGATGGAATCAGCAACTCACACAGCTCTACAACAAGGATTATGTATTAACAAACAGGACTACAGGCACCTTACAAGCCCCCATGGGGCGCATTTTGATTCCTCGCAGGGAACGGACCCTAAGGGATGCTAACTACACGCGCTCCTGCAAGAGACGCCATCATCAACAGTGGGCCGTCAAGCGCCGGCGCCAACCCCATCCAGATCAGAGTCGGCGACGGCCGGACGAGCCCGCCCTACTCCAGGAGCGGCGCCGGCTTGGGGGCTCGTAGCTGTCGTCACTCGTCTCCGGAGTCACGAAGATCTCGCCGGAGTCGCTGGACCCTCCGGCGCCTCAGTCGCCTACAGAGCCGCCAAGGGAGCGGTCGACGGGCCTAGCCCTCACCAAGGCGAGGCCCTGGCCACCTCTCCCGGGGCAACACTCCAGCTGGCGCCCGTTCACGTCGAAGACCTTGAAGAACATCACCGAAGCGCCATCATACTCCAAGTGGACCGTGAAGACGACCCTTACCCCGCAAACCCGGGCGATCTCTCTCCAGCCACGAGTCAATGTAGACCTCGCCCGGGGCAACGACCGCGATCTCTGCCTTGGTCGCGAGGGTGCTGCAGCCGGCGTGCTGCAGCCAGAGCTCCAGGGGCTCCCCCGGCGGGATGATGGAGGCGAAGAAGGGAGGCAGACGGATCCAAGACTGGAGAGGAATGGCGACGTGGAGCACGAACTCTTGGGAGGAGCCCTCGGCGTGGACCCCAGGAGGAACAACCCACACCTTCGTGACCCATCGGCGCCGACGACGGCGCCGACCGCGGGGATCGGCATCGACACCTTCGAGGCCCTCGAAGTGGGCATACAAGGGAAGCGGGAACCCCGGCGGAGCCCGCTCGCACCGAGGCCTCAACACCACGTGACGGTCCTCCTCGTCCCGGCCGCAAAGGGCGAGCCGTTTCTTCGGCGGGAGCGGGTCTGGTCCCTCTCGAGGGGCCTTTCCCTTCTCCGCTGCAGAAAACCGGCGGATCGGAGCCATCGCAGCAAGACGGAGCAAGGATCGGGAAGAAGGAGAAGCAAGGAGGGATGGACTGGAAGGGCACGCGCAGTTCCGTACTTATAGCCGGCGAAGGCCAACCGCCGGCCTCCACGATCACAGGTAATCATGACATGATTTCCATGCAGGGACTTGTCCAACTCATGCGATCACCGAGGCGTCGTGGGGAAGCGGAGACGCCCACGTCCCATCAACCACCACGCGACGCCCAAGGCCGCAAGCTGTTAGGGCCCGCGGCGCTTCGCCTTTGCCCTTTCGCCTCTCGGAACGGCCAAGTCCGGGCGCGCCTTGGGCCCGGGGCTACTGTAGGTGTTCTGGGAACGGGGGTCCCCAGACTTGCCTGCCTGCGGCCTGCGGCGTGGCTCAAAGGGGGCCCAGCACGGCCCATCTTCATGAACACAAGACTCAAGACCCTCGCGAGGGGCTGAGCCTCGCAGGGCGGACGACACAGAGCTTCCTCAGGCACGGCCTCGTCAGGCTAGCTCGCGAGGAGGCGGAGAGATCAAGGCGGGGTACCTCGCGAGGTGCCCGTGACGCAAGCCATGACGACTCAGGGCGCCAGGCGGGTGCCAGCCCGCGCAGCGTCCTCCTTTCCTCTTTGGTGCAAAGGGGGCAAGCGCAGCCGCGGAGTAGCGAAGCATCAGGCAAAGGTTGCCATTTCGGTGCAACGAGACCAAGACCAGGAGGACTACGAGGCGAAGGTCACTGTGGGGCCCAAGACAGCGTCATCGCCAGAGCTTTGCGCAGGCGAAGACTGCTTTTGTCAGGATAGTTGATACTTGTTGTCCCCCTTCAAATTAGCCCGCCATTGTTGGCTCCCTTCCCAATCAATATTTGGGAAGAGGACTAGGGCCTCTATAAATAGGACCAGCCACCCACATAGCAGGGGGTTTGTTGGTTCGCTTCAGTTAGTTAGTGGCTGGGCGAGTAAGAGTAAGGCAGTGAGAGAGAGAGAGAAAGGCGGTTGAACTCCTCCTAGCAATTCATCCCCCCAGCCAAGAACAGACCCTCGCGAGGCTGTTCTTCCTTGTATTGTTCATCATCATCAGCCCCAAGAGGCAATCCACCCACCACACACTGGAGTAGGGTATTACACCACAACGGTGGCCCGAACCAGTATAAACCCTGTGTCTCTTGTGCAGTTCTTTCAGTAGTCTAGATCTTTGCGAGACGGAGAGGTAGAAGGCGTAATCTCCGCGCGCACCCCAGTGTTCGAACCTTAAGGGTCTACCGGAACCCGAAATCCGACAGAAGGTATATCTTTAGATCTTGCAAGCGAGTCTTTTAGTTTCTTGTTTTATCACTAGTTTAGTTTATAAAAGAAAATTACAAAAAAATGGAATTAAGTTTGCCTCATACGCTTCATCTTTTTAATATCTTTCGTGAGTATGATGGAAAGGAAAATTGTGCCAAAGTGTTAGAAGAAGAATGCATTAAAATGTTTGGCACTAAATCTTTGAATGATGAGCATGATTCAATGTTGTTAGTATGAACTCTTTAAATATCCATGGTACTAATGATGATTGCACTAGTTATGATGAAAATGTCTCCTATAAACATGTCAATTTTTGTGGAGTGCATTGGGTTTGCAAGTACACACCAATTAGGGAAGATAGATTTTGCAAGAGGCATAAGTACTTAGAAACTAAATTGTTGCAAGAAAGGCTAGATGTTTGTGCTGAAAATTTAACTTTTCTTGGCCATACTTGTGAGCTTTGCAATGAACGTGTTCATTTAACCATCCGATGCAAATTGTTTCATGATCTAATCGTTTCCAAAAATTGTGATGACTTGATTTCTCTTGCACATCATAATGAACTTGGTTTGCTTATGGTTTACGAAGAAATGAAACATATAACTAACTATCTTCCAGTATTTGCCCATGATAAACTTCTTGGCTTTGATCTAGAGGAAATTTATATGTATTGTGCGGTGAATTGCATTGAAAACCCTTATATTGCCAATTACATAAATAAAAGAAAAAAAATAGAAGATGAAGAGAATACTAATGAAAGGGAAGAGACTTCCCAATATCCTCCTATTATTTCTTATGATGAATCAGGTAACGAGGAGGAGCCTTCTATTCAACCAATCTCATTAATAAGGAGCTCCAAAACGAGGATTGAACCCACACATGACGTGGTGAAGAAGAAGAAAAGAAAAGATGGAGAAGCAAAGGTAGAAAGGTATCTCTCCTAAATAATGTTGCTGCTATTACTTATTGTGATGATGATAATTGCTATACTATTGGTGCTATCCATAATATTAATGATGAGAGTGATTATGCTTACGATATGAAAAGGCCCAAGCTTGGGGATGCTATGTTTGATGAAGATGATGTTTTTCAGAATATATTTGCTGCAATTAATGTTTGTCTCAAGCTTGGGGATGCTACATTTA
Source organism: Triticum dicoccoides (assembly GCF_002162155.2). Taxonomy (NCBI): domain Eukaryota; kingdom Viridiplantae; phylum Streptophyta; class Magnoliopsida; order Poales; family Poaceae; genus Triticum; species Triticum dicoccoides. The sequence continues at coordinate 110,117,094 of NC_041382.1, forward strand.
ATGAAGATGATATTTTTAGTCTCCCAAGTTTTGATAAGCAAATTTATTATGATGATAGCATGCCTCCTATTTATGATGACTATTGCGATGACACTTATGCTATAAAGAGTAGTGATGATTATATTTATAAAACTTGTCATGGTTATGATTACCCCTTTTCTGAACATTACTCTTTTAATGTGGAAACAATCTATAGTATTTGGGTCTCTTATGATACTCCCACTATTTCGAATAAGAAGAATTTTGCTTATGTGGAGAGTAATAAAATTTCTATGCTTGTACATCATGAAAAGAATGCTTTATGTGATAGTTATATTGTTGAATTCATTCATGATGCTACGGAAAATTATTATGAGGGAGGAACATATGCTTGTAGGAATTGCAATAATATCAAGTTTCCTCTCTATGTGCTTAAAATTTTGAAGTTATGCTTGTTTTACCTTCCTATGCAAGTTGATTCTTGTTCCCACAAGTTGTTTGCTCACAAAATCCCTATGCATAGGAAGTGGGTTAGAATTAAATGTGCTAGTCATATTCTTCAAGATGCTTGTCGGTGTCAAAACCGGCGGATCTCGGGTAGGCGGTCCCGAACTGTGCGTCTAAGGCGGATAGTAACAGGAGGTAGGGGACACGATGTTTAGCCAGGTTCGGGCCCTCTTGATGGAGTTAATACCCTATGTCCTCCTTGACTGGTCTTGATGGTATGAGTATTACAAGAGTTGATCTACCACGAGATCAAAGAGGCTAAACCCTAGAAGCTAGCCTATATATGGTATGATTGTCTGCTGTCCTACGGACTAAAACCCTCCGGTTTATATAGACACCAAAGGGGGTTAGGGTTACACAAGGTCAGTTACGAAGGAGGACATATCCATATCCGTATTTCCTAGCTGGCCTTCTACGCCAAGTAGAGTCCCATCCGGACACGGGACGAAGTCTTCAATCTCGTATCTTCATAGTCCAATGGTCCGGCCAAAGGATATAGTCCGGCTGTCCGGAGACCCCCTAATCCAGGACTCCCTCAGTAGCCCCTGAACCAGGCTTCAATGACAATGAGTCCAGCGCGCAGTGTTGTCTTCGGCATTGCAAGGCGGGTTCCTCCTCCGAATACACCATGGAAGAGTTTGAATACAAGGACAGTGTCCGACCCTACAAAATAAGTTCCACATACCACCGTAGAGAGAATAATATTTCCACAAATCTAATCTGCTGACACGTTTTAACAGCATGACATCACGCCATGGCCCGGTCATTATTCGAACCGTTTTTCTCAACCAGCTCCGCACATAACGCGAGGCGGTTTTCTTGACAGGTCTTGTCAAAGCAGAGATCGTGTCCCCCTTATCACGGGATTCTCATCAATACAAATGTGGGTAACCCAACCATGCCTGTTGGTATGACTCCTAGATCTTAGGCAAGTCCCAAACGGCCACGAGGAGGACGCCTGATATTCACCCTCTTTATAAAGGGGACAAGGCTTTTTCTTCTTTCCCTCCCGCACTCAATCGAATACTTCCCCCACCTCAAGTTCTAACACCCAAAGCTCAGGTTAGGTGCTTCGGACCTTCAACTATGTCCGGATCCAACCTTCAAGGTCGGTGGATGCCTTCCGCCGTCACAGAGGAGGACATCTAGAAGTTGAGAGAGGCCAGATATCTAACCGCCGAAATTTCGCATAGGCTGCCCGCCCGAGGGCAGGTCGTCCCTACTCCCGAACCCAATGAGAGCGTTGTGTTCATCTCCCACTTCCTCCGAGGACTAGGCCTCGCTCTGGATCCCTTTGTTAGGGGTCTTATGTTCTATTATGGGCTGTATTTTCATGATTTGGCCCCGGATTCCCTTCTTCACATCTCGTCATTTATTGTCGTATGTGAGGCCTTCCTCCGCATTACCCCTCACTTTGGCCTGTGGCTCAAGACCTTCGATGTGAAGCCGAAGATGATCGAGGGGCAGCATGCAGCGTGCGGAGGTGCTTTAATAAGGAAAATCGTTGACGCTCCAGGGCCAGAGGGTTCCTTCCCAGAGGTGTCCGGATTGTGGCAGCAGGAGTGGTTTTACGTCACAGCTCCCCGAAGTGCCAAGTGGGTAGCTGCCCCCACCTTTCGCTCGGGCCCCCCTCTGCAACTGATGTCATGGATCAGCAGGGGGCTGAGCTGGGGTCTAGCAAAGGACGTACCAATACTGCAGAGCCGCATCTGAGATCTCTTTGAGAGAGATTTCAGTCTGGTTATGGTAATGCAAGTTATGCTAGTTCGTCGAATCCAACCTTGCAAACGCCGGCCCCTCCGCATGTGGGAATTCAACCCGGAAGGACCGTGAGCTATTCAGCATTTCCTCGGCATAACGCTCGAAGAGATGTACAAATCATTCTTCAGACCCCAAATAGAGTGTCTGGACACCACCGAGGACGTGGGTCTGAGCTGCAACCGCCCCGCTGCCCAAGTAAGTAATCCCATATCGAACCTACTGTCATTTTATTTATCCTAGCATCTTTCTAAAGAGCCGCTTTTTGACCAAGACTGGATAACAAAGGCGATGATGATCAGGTGTTCGGCCCCCCTTCCTAAGGGCTTGGACAATCAGGTACTGGACAAGATGCTCGAGCTGGCGCCTTATCCAGTGCCCTCAAAGGAAGATGATGGGGGGAATAGAGAGGGCAAAAGCGGGCCTCACTCGCTACTTATTCCAGCCGGGGGAATGAGCACCTTCGCGAGGGAGGACAATCAAAGGGAAGAATCTGACATTCTCTCTCCCCGGGGAAGGAAGAGGACTACCTCTGAAGATCCGGAAACTAAGGTTTCCAAACGGGAGAAGAAATCTTCATCAGAAGGTCCTGCCTCGGAGGGTATTCTTGTCGCACAATGTCCGCGCGGGGATCAGCCCTCTACCGAGCTGTAAGTAATCAGAAAGTACTTAATAGTGGAAACATCCTACCTTACTTCCGAAGACAATAACCGATGCTTATAAATTGTAGTCCGGATCGTAGCCCTTCTCGACAGAGTTCATCTTCGGGGGATCTTCTTCCGGAGATGATGGAGAGCGAAACGCCTCCCCCGGACACCCCGCCTCATGAAGCGGGCGACCTTGAAGTGTCATCGCAAAGGGTAACTCAGGATACACTAAGGCCAGAGGATAACCCTTTGGCTACCCGGAATCCCCAGTATACAGCTCCTAAGGAGAGCGATAACAAGGGTCCGTACGGTGTGCGGTCGGACGCGTTGAAGGATCTTCTGGGACAAGCGGCCGTCTCAGAAGCACATCGTACGCTAATGGGTACGGTAATTGAAAGGATTTCATCCGCTGAAAGCGGTTTGCATGAAGCCTTTATAAGTCTGCTGAAAGGCTTCAAGGTACGTGAAATAATGTATGCTTTTAACAGTACCGCACACGTTAGGTATGCCCTATGCAGATAGTAGCCCCTGAGACTCTGGATGTCATTGAAAACGGCGGCAAACAGAGGATCATAGTCCCAGGTAATAACCAGACCGCCATTATGTGCAGGTGGCTGAAGCTCCGGTGGCTAGCCGGACTGATGAGTTTGCCGAGCTAAAGCGGCAACTTGATGCGGCAGATGACGACATTGTGCTTGTCAACAAGCGGCTTGACGAGGCACAGGGTGAGTGATTTCTCTGGTGATCGTCACATAATAAGAGTAGCTTGATACATGTATCTTTAATATGTTGTGACTGCAGATGGAGCTGCCACCGTGGAGATCCTTCGGGCGGAGCTTGCCCGAGCCAAGGAGCAAGCAAGGAGTAGCAATGTGGCCGCTCTAAAGGCGACCAAAGAGTTAAGGGCTGAACAGGCCGTGCATTGCAAGAGCAAGGAAAAAATAGCCAAGATGGTTGTAGAGTTAAACGATGCCACTGACCGTTACCAGCTTCTTGAACAAGAAAACCGGGCGAAGGTGACGGACCTGGAGAAGGACCTGGTGGCTGCCAAGGAAGCCCGCTCCAAAATTAGAGCAACGAAGGAGGAGCTGAATCAAGCTGCAGATATCGTGTCTGGGAAGCCCTTCTTGTTGCGGACTAAGTTCGGAGATCCGAAGTATGCTCCTCTGCACCGGCTATGGAGTTCTGCGGACGCCTACATGGATTTGGCTGCAAGTGCTGCTGATGCGGCCGAGTACTTCAAGGATCAGAAAGGTCCCGAAGTGGAAAAGCTTTTCTGGTCACAGTTTCACGCTCCAGTCCATCCACTGCTGTTGAATGAGTGATTGGCCGAGTGGGCCGAGCTCCACAGGTTGTTCGGACTTGCCATGAGGTCCATTGTGGATCACCTGTGGCCGGGAGGGCCAAGGCCGAATAGCTACTTTAGTTTAGTGCAATAATTCCTTGGTGCTGTGCCACGCATCGATGTTGTAAAGAGATCGGCGTGCATAGAGGGTGCGCGGATGGCCCTTGCCCATGTCAAGACATACTGGGCGGAGATGGAGGCCACCACTGTTGCGACACAGGGTTCGACCGTAGGCCGAGTGGCTGCCGAGCACTACTTTGAAGAAGTTCTTGAAGGCGCTCGTTCGATAGAGGCTCAGTGCTCGAAGAATATTATGTTCTAGTGACATGTATTCCCATTGTAAAAACAATGTTTTACTAAATTATCAAGGTTGTATTTATACTTTTGCCCGAAAGTACTATGATGCCTCCTGTGCAGCCATTTATGTATATATGTATATAACCTGAAAGTTTGCAGTCGTCGGCTTCCGCCCCACGCATATAATGCAGGGGTGTTCGCAGAAAATGCATATCCACACTTGATCCAACGTCTTGGTCCGTTAAGGAGGTGATAGCACAGCGAACGAGGCAGTCGGACTATATTGCTTTAACACTTTCACTTAGCCATAGGAGTTTGACGGCGGGGCTACTATATAGCCCCTGGTACTTCTGCGCTCGTCCGAATACGGGGTGCATACGTACATGACTGGGAAAAGGCCCTTCATTAATGCGGAGGAATCCCGAAGATTCCGATGAGTAATCGAGTGGTTGACCAGTCTCTTGCTATATCATGACAGTCAGTTTTCGGCTTTCTCTACTGAGGTGCTCATCCGGATGAACTAGGGCACAATCATAGTAGTTCTCCCAGTGCTACCTTAGCCGATATAATGGAACGTATGGTACCAAAATGTGGGAGCCGGTCAAACCCAACATGTGACCAAAGACATGATTCGGATTTGATGCATATAGGGCCAAACTCGCGATGTCGAACACTCCCTAAGGTGTTCGATCTTTATAACATATACCGGGCTAAACAATGCCCTTAATAAGAAACCCCATGTGTCCAGGTACGTGCAAAATCCTGACGTGGCCACATGCCAATAACGCCAGCATCCTTCTCGGTTGTGTGGAGTATCCGGAGGATGTGAGCAACAAGAGACAGTAAAAAAAGGTTTACGCAGGGTCTTAATCTAAAAAGAAATCTTTGGGCGGGTCCCTGTTGCACGTATGCGCCTGTGTCTTCGTTGTGCCGTGTCCTGGGTGGGTGTAGCACGATTGTCATTTGCAAAAGTAAAGAACTTAGGTGAAAGTTGTCGTCCCAAAAAGAATAATTGGTTATTATCAATGAACTATCAAAATTCAAGAGAAGCCAAGTTGAGCCGGGCTAGCCCTGATTACACGTGGGAAGCCCCTGGTATCGTTTATGAGGGTTTGATCATCAAACCAATCTCATGTATATATGACAGAATGCTGGATTCGTTTGACCGTGTCCATGGTCTTGTAGACCTGCCATTTTGCTAGTTGGTGAGGCCGTCTAGTTTGCGGCTGCTAGAGCCGCTGCATCCTCTTCCTTACGTGGGAAACGTTCGGTATTTCCGCTAACTGAGATGATGCCACGTGGACCGGGCATATTAAGCTTGAGAGAAGCATAATGCGGTATTGCGTTAAAACGAGCGAAAGCCGTTCTTCCGAGTAGTTCTTGATAGCCACTTCGGAATGGGGCGATGTGAAAAGTTAACCTTTCGATTCGGAAGTTATGGGGAGAACCGAATACCACCTCTAGTAGTAGAGAGCCCGTACAGCGGGCCTCTTGGCCTGGTATTACTCCCTTGAAGGTAGTATTACTGTGGCTTATTTGTGTCGGGTCTATCCCCATTCTGCGGACTGTGTCCTCATATATCCGATTTAGATCACTGCCGCCGTCCATGAGGACTCGTGTGAAATGGTACCCATTTATTATTGGGTCTAACACCAAGGCCGTCAGTCCTTCGTGCCGGATATTTGTCTCGTGATCCCTACGATCAAAAGTGATCGGGCAGGCCAACCAGGGGTTGAACCTAGGGGTGGAGGGCTCTATGGCTCGTGTGCCTCGGAGTGCATGCTTGCTTCTCCTCTTCGTCACATGCATCACGTTTACTGTTTTAACCTCTGGTGGGAACTTTTTCTGTCCTCCGGCGCTTTGCTGGCGAGGCTCATGCTCGTCTTCGCTTGGTGTCTCTTCCCCTTTGTGTTCGGCGTTTAGCTTACCGGCCTGCTTGAAGACCCAACATTCTCTGTGGGTATGATTTGCAGGTTTGTCTGGGGTGCCGTGAATCTGACAGAGTTTGTCAAGAATTTTGTTTAGGCTAGATTGTCCTTCTCTGCTGCCTTTGAAAGGCTTTTTCCGCTGATCTGGTCGGGAGCCCCTGAATCCGGCATTTACCGCCGTGTTATCTGGGCTACCTTCTTTATTTCAACGCTTGTTTTTGTTGCCTCGTGGTTTACCATTGCCATCCCTGACTTCGGATGTGCTTGGGTCGCTGGTGCTGCTACGAGCCAACCAGTTGTCCTCGCCCGCACAAAAGCGGGTCATGAGGCTTGTTAGGGCTGCCATTGTTCTTGGTTTTTCTTGACCAAGGTGTCTGGTGAGCCATTCGTCTCGTACGCTGTGTTTAAAAGCTGCTAAGGCTTCAGCGTCCGGACAGTCGACGATTTGGTTCTTCTTTGTGATGAACCTGTTCCGAAGCTTTCGGGTGGACTCTCCACACTGTTGGATTATATGACTTAAATCATCTGCATCCGGAGGTCGGACATAAGTCCCTTGAAAATTGGCCCGAAAAGCGTCCTCGAGCTCCTCCCAACTTCCAATTGAGTTTTCGGGGAGGCTTTTCAGCCAGTGCCGAGATGGCCCTTTAAGCTTGAGGAGCAAGTATTTAATGGCATGGAGATCGTCTCCACGAGCCATATGAATATGGAGGGTGAAGTCCTCTATCCAGACTCCAGGGTCTGTGGTCCCGTCGTACGCCTCTATGTTCACCGGTTTGAATCCCTCTGGGAATTCGTGATCTAGCACCTCATTAGTGAAACATAAGGGGTGTGCGGCACCCCTGTATTGGGATGCGCCATGGTGTTCAGACAGTTGCAGTATTCGGTGTTGGTTTTGTACCATAGCGCGCTTCCTAGATCCATAGATAGATCTGGTCGCGCCGGATTTTTGACGCAAGTTCTCACGTAGATCGTGTGTTGACTTATGCGCGACTTTGTTAGCTGCTCTATCACGTTCACAAGGTGGTGGATCCGGCCGGTTGGCCGTATCATTCTTTGGCTGTATGGGCTCTAAGGCCTCATTGTCGTATTCTGGTAATAGCTTGCGCTTTGGATAGCTGTTTTTATGGTAACTTCCACCATACTTTGTTACTTTATTCCACTTGCTGTTGAGCGTATCTTGTGCGACCTTGAGTCTTTGCTTCTGTTTCTTCACGCTCCTCGCTGTGGCAATAAGCCTTCTGCGGAGGTTTTCTTGCTCCAAGTGCATTTCCGGGGTAATGTGTGCATCTTCGTCCGGGCTGTTTTCTTCCCCAGACGGGGTTTTATGAGGCTTATCCTTGGCGTCGTCGTGTTCGAACGTCGGATCCATAATATGTTTGCAGTTTGCATCTTGATCGTGCTCCGCCACCGGGGTGGTGCAGTCGTCGTTTCTTCTAGAGTCGACTGGACTGTTATTTCCTCTTGCACTGTTATCGTTGTTTTTGCTATGGCGGGACTTAGAGCAGCGCCGCTGATGTCGGCGCCTGGGTTGCTTGGAGGGGGCATCCTCCGTTGTCTCTTTGCCATTGCCCTCTCTGGGTGTATCCACCATGTATACGTCATGTGATGAAGTGGCGGTCCAGCGCCCTGTGGGCGGTGGTTCCTGTTCGTCTCCTGCATTGTCGTCCATACCGTCGATGTCTTCGGAGTCGAAGTCGAGCATGTCTGTTAAGTCGTCGACAGTGGCTACTAAGTGGGTGGTGGGTGGGCAGTGAATTTCTTCGTCGTCCGCATCCCACTCTAGCCGGACATAGTACGGCCAAGGTTCTCCTGACAGGGAGAGAGACCTTAATGAATTTAGCACATCTCCGAAAGGTGAGTGCTAAAAGATATCCGCGGAGGTGAACTCTATGATCAGCACCCCGTCGGATTCGACAGGCACGGATGTAGGCGGCTCGGAGTCCGTGGCCGGGGATAAATCCAGTGGTTTGGTGACGCGGCTCTCGAAAGGGGTGAAGTCAGTATCTGGCTCTATCGCCACTGAGAGTGCGGCCTCCATGGCGGGGTCTATCCCTCCACTCTCGGATGACGCAATTTGCTCCGGATTAACGGCCCAAGTAGCTGTGGATGCGATCTCCCGAACACTGTCCGACGACAGAGTTACGTCTTGCTCATCGTGACTGTGCGGCGCGTCCGGCATGGGCTCAAATCCGTCGAAGATCAAGTCTCCGCGGATGTCGGCCGTGTAGTTCAAGTTTCCAAATCTGACCTGATGGCCAGGGGCGTAGCTCTCGATCTGCTCCAGATGGCCAAGCGAATTGGCCCGCAGTGTGAAGCCGCCGAATACGAAGATTTGTCTGGGGAGGAAAGCCTCACCCTGGACCGCATCGCTAGAGATGATCGAAGGATCCATCAAGCCTTATGGTGACGACACAGTGGAACTCTCAATGAAAGCACCAATGTCGGTGTCAAAACCGGCGGATCTCTGGTAGGGGGTACCGAACTATGTGTCTAAGGCGGATGGTAACAGGAGGTAGGGGACACGATGTTTACCCAGATTCGGGCCCTCTTGATGGAGGTAATACCCTACGTCCTGCTTGATTGTTCTTGATGGTATGAGTATTACAAGAGTTGATCTACCACGAGATCAAAGAGGCTAAACCCTAGAAGCTAGCCTATGGTATGATTGTCTATTGTCCTACGGACTAAAACCCTCCAGTTTATATAGACACCGAAGGGGGCTAGGGTTACACAAGGTTGGTTACAAAGGAGGAGATATCCATATCCGTATTTCCTAGCTTGCCTTCTACGCCAAGTAGAGTCCCATCCGGACACAGGACAAAGTCTTCAATCTCGTATCTTCAAAGTCCAACAGTCCGTCCAAAGGATATAGTCCGGCTGTCCGGAGACCCCCTAATCCAAGACTCCCTCAATGCTCTCTTTGTGCTACAATTCTTATCTTTTATGTAAGCATCATTGAAATCATCATGCCTAGCTAAGGGCGTAAAACGATAGCGCTTGTTGGGAGGCAACCCAACTTTATTTTTGTTCCTTGATTTTGTTACTGTTTAGTAATAAATAATTCATCTAGCCTCTGTTTAGATGTGGTTTTATGCTTTTAATTAGTGTTTGTGCCAAGTAGAACCTTTGGGAAGACTTGGGGAAAGTCTTTGAGATCTTGCTGTAAAAAACAGAAACTTTAGCGCTCACGAGAATTGCTGCCATTTTTTACTGGAGAGTGCTATTTGGTTAATTGTTTTTGCAGATGATTAATATATAAATTCCTCACGTCCAGAAATTTATTTTAGAATTTGTGGGGTTCCATAAGTATATGTTTGATCCAGATTACTACAGACTATTCTGTTTTTGACAGATTCTGTTTTCTATGTGTTGTTTGCTTATTTTGACGAATCTATGAGTAGTATCGGAGGGTATAAACCATAGAGAAGCTGTAATACAGTAGATATTACACCAATATGAATTTAGAATTAGTTTACAAAAGTACTTAAGTGGTGATTTATTTTCTTATACTAACGGAGCTTACGAGTTTTCTGTTAAGTTTTGTGTTGTGAAGTTTTCATGTTTTGGGTAAAGATTCGATGGACTATGGAATAAGGATTGGCAAGAGCTTAAGCTTGGGGATGCCCAAGGCACCCCAAGGTAATATTCAACGACAACCAAAAGCCTAAGCTTGGGGATGCCCCGGAAGGCATCCCCTCTTTCGTCTTCATTCATCGGTAACTTTACTTGGAGCTATATTTTTATTCGCCACATGATATGTGTTTTGCTTGGAGCGTCATTTTATTTTATTTTGTTTTGATTGCTGTTTGAATAAAATACCAAGATATGAAATTCTTAAATGTTAGAGAGTCTTCACATAGTTGCATAATTATTCAACTACTCATTGATCTTCACTTATATCTTTTGGAGTAGTTTGTCATTTGCTCTAGTGCTTCACTTATATCTTCTAAGAGCACGGCTGTGGATTTGTTTTATAGAAACTATTATTCTCTCATGCTTCACTTATATTATTTTGAGAGTCTTAAACAGCATGGTAATTTGCTTAAATTGGGAAAATTAATCCTAATATGCTAAGTATTCGAGACTAGTAATAAAAACTATCATAAAAAGTGCATTGAATACTATGAGAAGTTTGATACTTGATGATTGTTTTGAGATATGAAGATGGTGATATTAGAGTCATGCTAGTTGAGTAGTTGTGAATTTGAGAGATACTTGTGTTAAAGTTTGTGATTCCCGTAGCATGCACGTATGGTGAACAGTTATGTGATAAAGTCGGAGCATCATTTATTTATTGATTGTCTTCCTTATGAGTGGCGGTCGGGGACGAGCGATGGTCTTTTCCTACCAATCTATCCCCCTAGGAGCATGCACGTAGTACTTTGTTTCGATAACTAATAGATTTTTGCAATAAGTATGTGAGTTCTTTATGACTAATGTTGAGTCCATGGATTATACGCACTCTCACCCTTCCACCATTGCTAGCCTCTCTAGTATCGCGCAACTTTCACCGGTACCATAAACCCACCATATATCTTCCTCAAAACAGCTACCATACCTACCTATTATGGCATTTCCATAGCCATTCCGAGATATATTGCCATGCAACTTTCCACCGTTCTGTTTATTATGACACGCTCCATCATTGTCATATTGCTTTGCATGATCATGCAGTTGACATTGTGTTTGTGGCAAAGCCACCATTCATAATTGTTTCATACATGTCACTCTTGAGTCAATTGCACATCCTGGTACACCGCCGGAGGCATTCATATAGAGTCATATCTTGTTCTAAGTATCGAGTTGTAATTCTTGAGTTGTAAGTAAATAAAAGTGTGATGATCATCATTTTTAGAGCATTGTCCCAAGTGAGGAAAGGATGATGGAGACTATGATTCCCCCACAAGTCGGGATGAGACTCCGGACTAAAAATAAATAAGAAGAGGCCATAAAAAAGAGAAAAGGCCCAAATAAAAAAATAAAAAAATGAGAGAAAAAGAGAGAAGGGTCAATGCTACTATCCTTTTACCACATTTGTGCTTCAAAGTAGCACCATGATCTTCATGATAGAGAGTCTCCTATGTTGTCACTTTCATATACTAGTGGGAATCTTTCATTATAGAACTTGGCTTGTATATTACAATGATGGGCTTCCTCAAAATGCCCTAGGTCTTCGTGAGCAAGCAAGTTGGATGCACACCCACAAGTTTCTTTTATTTAGCTTTCATACACTTATAGCTCTAGTGCATCCGTTGCATGGCAATCCCTACTCACTCACATTGATATCTATTGATGGGCATCTCCATAGCCCGTTGATACGCCTAGTTGGTGTGAGACTATCTTCTCCCTTTTTGTTTTCTCCACAACCACCATTCTATTCCACCTATAGTGCTATGTCCATGGCTCACGCTCATGTATTGCGTGAAGATTGAAATGGTTTGAGAACATCAAAAGTATGAAACAATTGCTTGGCTTGTCATCGGGGTTGTGCATGATTTAAATACTTTGTGTGGTGAAGATGGAGCATAGCCAGACTATATAATTTTGTAGGGATAACTTTCTTTGGCCATGTTATTTTGAGAAGGCATAATTGCTTTGTTAGTATGCCTGAAGTATTATTATTTTTATGTCAATATTAAACTTTTGTCTTGAATCTTATGGATCTGAATATTCTTGCCACAATAAAGAGAATTACATGGATAAATATGTTAGGTAGCATTCCACATCAAAAAATTTGTTTTTATCATTTACCTACTCGAGGACGAGCAGGAATTAAGCTTGGGGATGCTGATACGTCTCCAACGTATCTATAATTTTTTATTGTTCCATGCTATTATATTATCAACCTTGGATGTTTTATATGCATTTGTATGCTATTTTGTATGATTTTTGGGACTAACCTATTAACCTAGAGCCAAGTGCCAGTTTCTGTTTTTTTCTTGTTTTTGAGTATCACAGAAAAGGAAAATCAAACGGAGTCCAATTGACCTGACACTTCATGGAACTTATTTTTGGACCAGAAGAAGCCCACGGAGTATCGAAGATGGACCAGGAGAGTCCCGGGCTGCCCACGACGGTGGGGGGCGCGCCCACCCCCCTGGGCGCGCCCCCCTGCCTCGTGGACAGCCCGGAGATCCACCGACGTACTTCTTCCTCCTATATATACCTGTCGGCATTCTGGGAATGGGGGTCCCCAGACTTGCCTGCCTGCGGCGTGGCTCAAAGGGGGCCCAGCACGGCCCATCTTCATCAACACAAGACTCAAGACCCTCGCGAGGGGCCAAGCCTTGCGAGGCGGATGACACGGAGCTTCCTCAGGCACGGCCTCGTCAGGCTGGCTCGCGAGGAGGCGGAGAGATCAAGGCGGGGTACCTCGCGAGGTGCTCGTGACGCAAGCCATGACAACTCAGGGCGCCAGGCGGGTGCCAGCCCGCGCAGCGTCCTTCATTCCTCTTTCGTGCAAAGGGGGCAAGCGCAGCCGTGGAGTACCGAGGCGCCAGGCAAAGGTTGCCATTTCGGTGCAATGAGACCAAGACCAGGAGGACTACGATATGGAGGTCACCGTGGAGCCCAAGACGGCGTCATCACCAGAGCCTTGCGCAGGCGAAGACTGCTTTTGTCAGGATAGTTGATACTTGCTGTCCCCCTTCAAATTAGCCCGCCATTGTTGGCCCCATTCCCGCTCAATATTTAGGAAGAGGACCAGGGCCTCTATAAATAGGACCAGCCACCCGCATAGCAAGGGGGTTGGTTCGTTCGATCGGTTAGAAGCAAAGAGAGAGAGAGAAAGGTGGCTGAACTCCTCCTAGCAGTTCATCACCCCAACCAAGAACAGACCCTCGCGAGGCTGTTCTTCGTTGTATTGTTCATCATCATCAGCCCCAAGAGGCAATCCACCCACCACACACTGGAGTAGGGTATTACACCACAATGATGGCCCGAACCAGTATAAATCTTGTGTCTCTTGTGCAGTTCTTTGAGTAGTTTAGATCTTTGCGAGACGGAGAGGTAGAAGGCGTAATCTCCGCGCGCACCCCAATGTTCGAACCTTAAGGGTCTGCCGGAACCCGAAATCCGACATTTGGTGCGCCAGGTAGGGGTGCGCCGGAATTCGTCGTCCACCGCCCCGTTCTCCTCCGACCGTCGCATCCATGTCCGACGCTCGTCGGGCCCACGCCGAGCGCAGGGCCGCCATCGCTTCCCGCTTCGCCCAGACGGCGCCCGTCGGCGGACGTCCTCGTCGTTCCCCGTCTCCCGCCATCAACGCCGCCGCCGGCCCAGCGGGGGGCGAGCAGCAAGCGCCGTCTCAGCATCCACCCATGCGGCAAGACGGCCGCACCGCTACTCCACCGCTCGCACCAGCTGGTACTTCGTCCCGCGCGCTCCGCGCCCTCTTGGAGGCTCGAGCTGCGCTCCTCGCGGCAAACGAACTCCTGCGCTGCCGCCCCGCCGATGACGTCTACGGGGAACGGCTCCACCGCGTCGCCGAGCTCGTCCGCGCCGCAGGGGGCTCTCCTGCGCCGTCCCTTCGTGCTGCACCAACACCCCCGGTCGTCGCGGCCCTCCTAGGCGGCTCGCAGGTGCCGCTCACAAGTCACCACGTCAAGCCGTTCATCCACCGGGTCAGCGCCGCTTCCACGCGGCAGGGGGCTCCCCCGGATCGGACGGCGCCCGAGGCCGGCCTGACCTTCAGTTCAGAGGACCACCCCTCCAACTCGGCCTGCTCGGGCGCGCTCCCCATGTTGTGCATCCCCACCATCTGCCAGGTGGCCGTCACCAAAACCCTCGTTGATGGCGGCGCGGGCCTCAGTGTGCTCTCGGTCGAGGCCTTCAACCTCCTCCGCATACCCCTGGAACGGCTGCAACCCAGTCGGCCCTTCTCAGGCATCGGGGGCAAGTCGTCCAGTTCCTTGGGGCAGATCTGGCTCCCAGTGACCTTCGGCACCTACGACAACTTCCGCACGGAGCTGGTTGACTTCGACATTGCCCCAATTGGCCTCCCCTACAACGCCATCCTCGGCTACCCAGTGCTGGCCCAATTCATGGCCACGACGCACCCGGCGTACAACCTCATGAAGATGCCCGGGAGCAGCGGTGTCCTCACTATGCACGGGGACACCGGGGACGCGCTGCGGGCGCTCAAGCTCGCCTTCAAGACGGCGGCGTCGGCACAGCCCGCCGACTCGGAGACCCCCGGGCCCAAGGGGGCTGCACCCGCCAAGAAGAAGCAGTTGTTCACCCAAGACAAGGCAGAAACCAAGCAGATACCTATCGATGAGGACGGGTCCACCAACGCCACTTTCACCACAGGCGCCCACCTCAAACCCGAGCAGGAGGAGGCCCTGGTCGGGTTCCTGCGTGCAAACAAGAAGGTATTCTCTTGGGAGCTGGACCAGTTGGCAGGGATCCCCAGGAGTGTAATCGAGCATCACCTCAACGTGTGCCCCAACGTGCTCCCTGTGAAGCAGAAGGCCAGGCGGCAGTCCACAGAAAAGCAGGCCTTCATCGTCCAGGAGACCCACAAATTAGAGGCCGCTGGGGTCATCCGCGAGGTCCGATACCCAGATTGGTTGGCCAACCCTGTCGTTGTGCCAAAGAAGGGAGGGAAGGAGCGTATGTGTGTCGACTTCACCAACCTCAACAAAGCATGCACGCAAGATCCGTTCCCGCTCCCCCGCATCAACCAGATCGTCGATTCCACTGCGGAATGAGACCTGTTATGCTTCCTGGATGCCTTCTCTGGGTATCACCAGATAAAGATGGCAGTAGAAGACGTCGAGAAGACGGCCTTCCTAACCCCGTGTGGGGTATACTGCTACACGTGCATGCCATTCAGGCTGCGTAACGCAGGGGCGACCTTTCAGCGGCTGATGCACATCACCTTGGGCCCGCAGCTCGGGAAGAATGTTGAAGCTTACGTCGATGACATTGTGGTAAAGTCTCGGGAGGCCGGGACCTTGATACAGGACTTGGAGGAAACCTTCGCGAGCCTCAACGCAGTGGACCTACGGCTCAACCCCGAGAAGTGTGTGTTCGGAGTCCCCTCGGGCAAGCTCTTGGGTTTCCTCGTGTCCCACCGAGGCATCGAGGCTAACCCAGAGAAGGTCAAGGCGGTGGAAGACATGAACCCGCCAAAGACCCTCAGAGAAATGCAGAAGCTCACGGGGCGTGTAACTGCGCTAGGGCGCTTCATCTCCAAGCTGGGAGAACAAGCCCTGCCCTTCTTCCAGCTAATGAAGAAAAAGGGGCCCTTTGAGTGGACTGAAGAGGCCGACAAGGCGTTCCAGGATCTCAAGAGATACCTGACCAGCCCACCGGTCATGGTGGCACCGCGCCCTCAGGAGCCCCTGGTGCTTTACCTCGCCGCCACTCCCTACTCCGCCAGCGCAGCCTTGGTGGCAGTCAGAGAGGAGCACCGAACCAAAACCACGGCAGCAACCCGGGGCAAGGCAGAACAAGGACAAGGAAGGCCTCCAGAAACCACCACCGCGGCTGAGGAGGATCAGCCGCCGTAGAGGGGCACACCACAGGCGGAAGAGGCCCCTCTTCCAGATGGCCAGTCTCAGGAGGACTCGTTGCCTCAAGAGGCGCCACGGTCTCCGGAAGGAGCCACCAGCACTGACGCACTCCGCCTCGTTGAGCACCCAGTGTACTTCGTCAGCACAGTGCTGCGGGATGCAAGAGTGCGGTACCCCATGCCTCAGAAACTCCTCCTCGCGCTACTGGTGGCTTCGCATAAGCTGCGGCACTATTTTCAGGGTCACCCCATCAAGGTCGTCTCGTCATACCCCCTGGAGAGAGTGCTCAGGAGCCCTAATTCAGCTGGAAGGGTCGCTGAGTGAAACATAGAACTGCAAGCGTTTCAGCTCGAATTCAGCACGACCAGGGTCATCAAGGGAGTAGCGTTGGCAGATTTTGTGGCAGAGTGGACGGAGGCGCCAGGCCTCAAGGCCGATGAGGATCGGTCCCTATCCCCGGGAAGCGAGGCGCCAGAAGGCTGGGTCATGTACTTCGATGGGGCGTTCTCCAGGCATGGTGCTGGAGCTGGGGCGATGCTTATATCGCCCACACAGGACAAGCTCTATTACACCGTGCAACTCTATTTCCAGCAAGGCGAAAAGGTCTCCAACAACATAGCGGAGTATGAAGGTTTAATAGCAGGCTTGAAGGCCGCGGCCGCCCTGGGAGTGAAACGCCTCACCATCAAGGGTGATTCGCAGCTCCTCGTCAACTTCTCCAACAGGGTGTACGAGCCAAAGGATGAGCACATGGAAGCCTACCTTGCGGAAGTCCGCAGGATGGAGAAGCAATTCTGGGGGTTGGAGTTGCAGCATGTGCCCCGTGGCACCAATCAGGAGGCCGACGATATCGCCAAACGCGCGTCTAGATGGTTACCCCAGGAGCCTGGCGTTTTCGAGGAGCGGCTCTTCAAGCCCTCAGCTCTGCCGTCATTGTCAAACACGGCTTAGCCCTTGGAGGAGCTCCCCCAGCCACCTTCCTCAGGAGCTCCGACCTGTGGCCCGGCCTCAGGAGCGCGCCTGCTCCTGACGATGGAACCTCAGGAGGGATGTTGGATCACGGAGCTCCGGAGCTACTTGGCGCAAGGGACCTTGCCGGAGAAGGAGGAGGAAGCGGAGCGAGTGGCACGCCAGGCCACGGCATACTGCATCAGAGACGGAGAGCTCTACCGGAAGCGACCAAACGATGTATCCCTGCGCTGCATCTCCAGGGAGCAAGGGAAGGAGCTGGAAGATATACACGGCGGAGACTGCGGACATCATTCATCATCGCGGACCCTCGTCGGCAAGGCGTTCCGCAGTGGGTTTTATTGGCCCACCGCGCTCAATGACGCCGTGGAACTAGTGAAAGCTTGTGAAGCCTGCCAGTTCCACGCCAAGCAGATCCATCAGCCAGCAGGAGGCTTGCAGACTATTCCCCTTTCGTGGCCATTCGCAGTCTGGGGGCTGGACATCTTGGGCCCGTTTCCTTGGGCGCCAGGGGGCTACCGCTACCTCTACGTTGTCGTGGACAAATTCACCAAGTGGGATGAAGTAGAGGCTGTCCGCACCATCCCCGCGGGTTCCGCGGTCAAGTTCATCAAGGGCATCGTAAGCCAGTTCGGGGTGCCGAATCGCATCATCACAGACAACAGTTCGCAGTTCACCAGTAACCTCTTCAAAACATACTGTGTTAACCTTGGAACGCAGATATGCTACGCCTCAGTGGCGCACCACCGAAGCAACGGCCAGGCCGAGCGAGCCAACGCGGAGGTCCTAAGGGGCCTCAAGACCAGAACGTTCAAGAAGAAGCTGGAGGCCTATGGCAGAGGTTGGTACGACGAGCTTCAGTCCGTGCTGTGGTCCATCCGCACCACCACGACCAAACCGACTGGGGAGACCCCGTTCTTCCTGGTCTACGGAGCGGAAGCGGTCCTCCCTCACGAGGTCAGACGTTGCTCTGCGCGGGTCCTGGCGTTTGACGAGGCGCAGCAGGACGCCATGCGGGGGATGGACCTCGTGCTGGGGGAGGAACGTCGCCGAGAAGCCGCGCTGCGAGCGGCGAGGTACCAGCAAGCGCTGCGGCGATATCACTGCAGCAACATCCGTCCCAGGTCCCTTGAGGTAGGAGACCTCGTGCTCAGGCGGGTTCTCTCCAGGGAGGGACTGCACAAGCTCTCTCCCATGTGGGAGGGCCCGTTCAAGGTTGTTCATGTTTCCAGGCCCGACTCCGCGCGCTTGGAGACTCAGGAGGGAGTGCCGGTCCAGAATGCATGGAACATCCAGCACCTCCGGAGGTTCTACCCCTGAAAAGGCCCAGAGCCTGTGAAGCAAGGCGAGTGCCTGTGAAGCTATCGCGTTTTGGAAAAGGCCCATGGCATGTGAAGCAAGGCGAGTGCCTGTGAAGCTATCGCGTTTTGGAAAAGGCCCAGAGCCTGTGAAGCAAGGCGAGTGCCTGTGAAGCTATCGCATTTTGGAAAAGGCCCAGAGCCTGTGAAGCAAGGCGAGGGCCTGTGAAGCTATCGCGTTTTGGAAAAGGCCCAGAGCCTGTGAAGCAAGGCGAGGTACTGTGAAGCTATCGCGTTTTGGAAAAGGCCTAGAGCCTGTGAAGCTATCGCCTTTGGAAAAGGCCCAGAGCCTGTGAAGCAAGGCGAGTGCCTGTGAAGCTATCGCGTTTTGGAAAAGGCCCGGAGCCTGTGAAGCAAGGCGAGTGCCTGTGAAGCTATCGCGTTTTGGAAAAGGCCCGGAGCCTGTGAAGAAGGCCAATGCCTGTGAAGCTCGCCGCTCGTGACACTCTCACGTAATAATGAGTTGGGGATGTACACGCCTCGGAGTCTCAGGAGCGCCGGCCTCAGGCCCTGGGGCTCCCTCCCACGCCCAGTGGCAGCACTTAGCTCCACGCTGGTGAGAAGACGTCAAAGACTAGATTATGTGCCGGACGTGGCTTTTCATTTGCTTTCCGCAGTTGGCTTGTTCCTTCTCATTTGAAGTTTTATTGAAGTTGTTGCCGTCTTTGGCTTGCGGTTCTTCGGCTTTTCACTCTCCTGCCTCGGTTTCTCTTGCGCAAGGCCTCGCGAGGGGGGCAGCTGAGCGCCCTCACGAGCGTTCCTATCCTAGTCTTTCAAAGAGTTCGTGACCTGGGCCCCTTTACAGGAGCACCCCTCCAGTCCGTGCCCCACGGGCATCGTGACACAAACAAAGGGCCTGGGTCGGTCCCCCCCCCCCACAGCCGGGGTCGGGAACTATCCACGCTCAGGCACATAGCCGGGAGGAACGGTAACGAAAGCAAAATGATAATTAACAGCAATAACCCAAACACGCCCCCGCGGGGCTCCGCACTATTGTCTTTGTTACGCAGGAAAAAGGGAAAAGGAAGAACAAATCCGGCGCAACTCGCCTCACACCGGCCCGCGGGGAAGGCCCGAGCTGCCTCCGGAGCTCAGGCGGACTCCCTCTCGCGCCTCACCAGGGCGCGGCGGCGTGGAGGCTGATCGCGGCCACCACTGGAGGAGTCGCCGCCTGAAGAAGAACCAGAGAAACTTGAGGAACTCTGAGCGCCGCCAGCCGCGCGAGCGCTGCTCCCTCCATCATCACCGGAGCTGGGTTCCCAGCCGCGGTCGTCACCCTCGGGGCAGCACCCCGCGCGGCGACCATCTTCCCCAAACACCCTCACGTAGAGGGTGGCGTCGCCGTCGAACTTGAAGTGTAGGGTGCACCGGCAGCCCAGGCCACGCGCACGAGCAAATGTCTGCCAACCGCGGGCCAGGGACAGGCTCCCAGCCGCGGAGACCTCCAGGGAGACCCATGAGGCCCGGCTGCAGCAGCCGTCGGCCTGGAGCCAGAGGCCGCCCGGGGCGCCGGCCGGGAGCTCGCCTAGGAGGAAGCGAGGAAGTGGGAGCCGGGTGCTAGCCGGCTCCGCCGACCACACGACGAACTCTGGCAGCACTTCAGCAGCACGAACGCGCGGCCTGGGGGGACGCGCAGCCGGAGTGCGCTCCCCGGCTGCAGCAACCCGCCCGTCGCCGTGCTGAAGATCACCACCACGGCCGCGGGGAGCCACCGTGGTGGCCACAGGATGCTTGCGAGGGCGCCCTCTACCGCGCTTGGGTGGGGGAGAGGCGGGCTCAACCCGGCAAGCCTTCCCCTTCTCGGCGGCCGAGAACCTCCTCGACGGGGCCATGAAGAAGAAGGAGAAGCAAGGAGGGATGGACTGGAAGGGCATGCACAGCCCGTACTTATAGCCGGCGAAGGCCAACCGCCGGCCTCCATGATCACAGGTAATCATGACACGATCTGCATGCAGGGACTTGTCCAACTCGCACGATCACCGAGCCGTCGTGGGGAAGCGGAGACGCCCACGTCCCATCAACCGCCACGCGGCGCCCAAGGCCGCAGGCTATTAGGGCTCGCGACGCTTCGCCCTTGCCCTTTTGCCTCTCGGCACGGCCAAGTCCGGGCGCGCCTTGGGCCCAGGGGCTACTGTCGGCGTTCTGGGAACGGGGGTCCCCAGACTTGCCTACCTGCGGCCTGCGGCGTGGCTCAAAGGGGGCCCAGCACGGCCCATCTTCATCAACACAAGACTCAAGACCCTCGCGAGGGGCCAAGCCTCGCGAGGCGGACGACACGGAGCTTCCTCAGGCACGGCCTCGTCAGGCTGGCTCGCGATGAGGCGGAGAGATCAAGGCGGGGTACCTCACGAGGTGCTCGTGACGCAAGCCATGACCACTCAGGGCGCCAGGCGGGTGCCAGCCCTCGCAGCGTCCTTCTTTCGTCTTTGGTGCAAAGGGGGCAAGCGCAGCCGCGGAGTACCGAGGCGTCAGGCAAAGGTTGCCATTTCGGTGCAACGAGACCAAGACCAGGAGGACTACGAGACGGAGGTCACCGTGGAGCCCAATACGGTGTCATCACCAGAGCTTTGCGCAGGCGAAGACTGCTTTTGTCAGGATAGTTGATACTTGCTGTCCCCCTTCAAATTAGCCTGCCATTGTTGGCCCCCTTCCCGCTCAATATTTGGGAAGAGGACCAGGGCCTCTATAAATAGGACCAGCCACCCGCATAGCAAGGGGGTTGGTTCGTTCGATCAGTTAGAAGCGGAGAGAGAGAGAGAGAAAGGTGGATGAACTCCTCCTAGCAGTTCATCACCCCAGCCAAGAACAGACCCTCACGAGGCTGTTCTTCCTTGTATTGTTCATCATCATCAGCCCCAAGAGGCAATCCACCCACCACACACTGGAGTAGGGTATTACACCACAATGGTGGCCCGAACCAGTATAAATCGTGTGTCTCTTGTGCAGTTCTTTCAGTAGTTTAGATCTTTGCGAGACGGAGAGGTAGAAGGCGTAATCTTCGCGCGCCCCCCAGTATTCAAACCTTAAGGGTCTGCCGGAATCCGAAATCCGACAATACCCATATACCCTAAAAACTTTGGGGAGCAGAATAGATCGGGAGTTCCGCCGCCAGAAGCCTCCATAGCCACCGGAAACCAATCTAGACCCGTTCTAGCACCCTGCTGGAGGGGGAATCCCTCTCTGGTGGCCATCTTCATCATCCCGGTGCTCTCCATGATGAGGAGGGAGTAGTTCTCCCTCGGGGCTGAGGGTATGTACCAGTAGCTATGTGTTTGATCTCTCTCTCTCTCGTGTTCTTGAGGTGGTACGATCTTGATGTATCGCGAGCTTTGCTATTATAGTTGGATCTTATGATGTTTCTCCCCCTCTACTCTCTTGTAAAGGATTGAGTTTTCCCTTTGAGGTTATCTTATCGGATTGAGTCTTTAAGGATTTGAGAACACTTGATGTATGTCTTGCGTGGGATACCTGTGGTGAAAATGGGGTATTCTATTGATCCACTTGATGTATGTTTTGGTCATCAACTTGCGGGTTCCGTGACCTTGGGAATCTATGCATAGGGGTTGGCACACGTTTTCGTCTTGACTCTCTGGTAGAAACTTTGGGGCACTCTTTGAGGTTCTATGTGTTGGTTGAATAGATGAATCTGAGATTGTGTGATGCATATCGTATAATCATACCCACGGATACTTGAGGTGACATTGGAGTATCTAGGTGACATTAGGGTTTTGGTTGATTTGTGTCTTAAGATGTTTTGGTTGATTTGTGTCTTAAGGTGTTATTCTAGTACGAACTCTAGGGCTGTTTGTGACACTTATAGGAATAGGCCAACGGATTGATTGGAAAGAATAACTTTGAGGTGGTTTCATACCCTACCATAATCTCTTTGTTTGTTCTCCGCTATTAGTGACCTTGGAGTGACTCTTTGTTGCATGTTGAGGGATAGTTATGTGATCCAATTATGTTATTATTGTTGACAGGACTTGCACTAGTGAAAGTATGAGCCCTAGGCCTTGTTTCAACGCATTGCAATACCGTTTGTGCTCACTTTTATCATTAGTTACCTTGCTGTTTTTATATTTTCAGATTACAAATACCCATATCTATCATCCATATACCACTTGTATCACCATATCTTCGCCGAACTAGTGCACCTATACAATCTACCATTGTATTGGGTGTTGTCCGTGTCAAAACCGGCGGATCTCGGGTAGGGGGTCCCGAACTGTGCGTCTAGGCCGGATGGTAACAGGAGGCAAGGGACACGAAGTTTTACCCATGTTCGGGCCCTCTTGATGGAGGTAAAACCCTACGTCCTGCTTGATTAATATTGATGATATGGGTAGTACAAGAGTAGATCTACCACGATATCGGAGAGGCTAAACCCTAGAAGCTAGCCTATGGTATGATTGTTGTTCTGTATGTTGTCCTACGGACTAAACCCCTTCGGTTTATATAGACACCAAAGAGGGTTAGGGTTACACAAAGTCGGTTACAATGGTAGGAGATCTACATATCCGTATCGCCAAGCTTGCCCTCCACGCCAAGGAAAGTCCCTTCCGGACACGGGACGAAGTCTTCAATCTTGTATCTTCATAGTCCAGGAGTCCGGCTGAAGGTATAGTCCGGCCATCCGGACACCCCCTAATCCAGGACTCCCTCAGTAGCCCCTGAACCAGGCTTCAATGATGACGAGTCCGACGCGCAGTTTGTCTTCGGCATTGCAAGGCGGGTTCCTCCTCCAAGTACTTCATAGAAGATTTTGAACACAAAGAATAGTGTCCGGCTCTGCAAAATAAGTTTCCACATATTGCCATAGAGAGAATAATATTTACACAAATCTAATCTACTGACATATTCCGTAGTGTGACATTGCACCACGGCCAAGCCTTTATTCGAATCGTTTTATTGTCCCACCTCAGCGTGTCATGCGAGGCGGTTTCCTTGGCACGTCTCGTCGAAGTAGAGATCGTGTCCCCTTATTCCGGGATTCTCATCAATACGGGCATGGGTAACCCAACTGCGCCATTGATTACAGCGCTTGGAGATAAGTGAGTTTTACCAGGCTGGTGGGGACACGCAGTTGCGTCCACCCATATAAGGGGATAAGGATGCACCTTTTCACCTATGCCTTCTTCCTCCTTTGCCTATCCATTTTCGCGCACTCGAGCTCCAGCGCCCAAGTACGCACCTCCCACCTCAACCTTCTCCAGCCATGTCCGGAGCGGGAGGCAAGTGGATGGTCTCCTCCGTCATGGAGGGACACATCAAAAAACTGAGGAAGGCTGGATACTTGTCTAATGACATCGCGTACCGGCTTCCTGAAGAGGGGCAGCTCCTCCCCACCCCAAGGCCCCATGAGAGGGTAGTGTTCCTTCCCCACTTCCTCCGCGGACTGGGCTTTCCTATCCACCCATTCGTCCGGGGACTCATGTTCTACTATGGCCTGGATTTCCATGATCTGGCCCCGAACTTCATCCTCAATATCTCGGCGTTTATCGTCGCGTGCGAGGCTTTCCTCCGCATCCGCACCCATTTCGGCCTATGGCTCAAGACTTTCAATGTCAAGCCGAAGGTGGTGCGCGGCAACCAGGCGGAGTGCGGAGGCGCCATGGTGGGCAAGATGCCCAACGTCTTATGGATCGAGGGCTCCTTTGTGGAGACCCTGAAGGGGTGGCAATCGGGGTGGTTTTACATCACCGAGCGGCGCGACCCTGAGTGGGTCGCAGCCCCCGAGTTCCGGTCCGGACCCCCAACGTGGCTCACGTCCTGGAAAGAGATGGGCCTATCATGGGGCAGCAAAGGAGAGGTGACTGGACTGCAAACATGCATCCAAACCCTGGTGAACAAGCAGCTCAAGCTTGTCAACATAGTCCAGGTTATGCTCATCCGCCAGATCCTCCCGTGTCAACAACGGGTCTTCAATCTGTGGGAGTTCAACCCGGCGCAGCATCGAACTCTGAGCAGGCTCTTCGACACGACGTACGAAGATGCCTGGAAGGTGCTTTTCAAGGGCGCCGAGGCTCCCGCATCCGCTACCGAGGATCGCGGATTTAGCGTGCAGCGTCACGCTAGCGCGGTAAGTTGTTTGTACCTTTTACAGGGTATTAGTTTTTCATAGTTTAACTCTATGCGGGATCCAATCTCCGTTACCTTTGACAGGATTGGCAGGCGAAGTCCGGACAGATTGACTGTCCGGCTCCTTTGCCCGAAGACCCAGCCGATGCCCGCTTGGCGAAGCTGCTGGTTCCGGCACCCTATGTGGTGCCGGAGAACAAGGCCACGAAGAAGGCCACGGGGACTCGAAAAAGTGCCCGGCGCCAGGAGGTGTCGGGTTCATCATCCAACGGCTCCAAGGCGCATTCCTCCCGTGAAGACGAGGAGGGGGAAGAAGAGACCTCTCCCCCTCCAGCGGGGGGAGAGAAGAAAAGGAAGGCCGCCCTCACTGGGGAGGACGAAGGGTCCAAGAAGGGGAAAACCCTTCCTCCGGACTACTCCACCAACGCCGACGACGGCGGAGAGGAGTGGCCGCTCAGGGCCAAACCCCTGGCGAAATTGTAAGTATCCGGATACCAGAGTAATTCATAGTATTCCTTTATTGCACAGCTTTCCCTTATGTCGAATATGATTATGCAGCCCACCCAAAGACCGGCTCGACGCGTCGTCGAGCGGTTCACTGGACTCGTCGGATGTGAATTCGCTTCCGACGGCTACCTCCCCCTGCCCTACGGACGACGCCGAAGTGTTGTCCCAACAGGTTCCAAGACAGGAGGAGGTGGTCCTGGAGGCACTGCAAGGCGACCTCCCGGACTCCAGGAGTAGAGGGAATAAAACCCCCCAGGGCTCCAAGTCCGGCTCTAGGCCGGACACCGCTCCGGAACCTTCAAAGGTTCCAGAGTCCGGCGGGCAACCTCCTTCCAAGAGGAGCAAGCCCACCGTGCCGGTGACCCCCGTCCAACCGGAGGCGCCGGACAATCTGCTGGAGGTGCTCAAAGGCGCCTCCATCGACGAGGAGCACCGCACCATTATGAGTGCGGTGGTCCAGAAGGTTCAGTCCGCCAAGAGCGGACTGACTGAAGCTTGTGCTAGCCTTTTAACGGGCTTTGAGGTAAGTAAAGAATGTGTAAATAATATTACCGCATAGACAGTAACCCCTGATGCTCTGTTTGGCGTTCGGGAAGAAAAGCCGAATAGAGGATCAAATAAAATTCGCAGGAGTCTAACAAAAAGGAGTCAATATGCGTATGCAGGCTTCTCTGCTGGCGTCCGCCGCACTGACCGCGGAAGTGGACACGCTAAAGCAGAACCTCGAGCAGTCCAAGCAAGAGCTTGGGCGTGCCAAGAAGCAGCTCGAGGACAAGGAAGGTAAGAAATACCTTGTTTAAATATATATATATATATATATATATAAAGTGCAACTGCAAAAAATGACAGGATTATCGTGGCTATTGTAGGGGCCACGTCTGAGGTGGCGACCCTTAAGCAAGCGCTATTCGAGGCCGAGAAGAGGGCGGCCACGGAGCGCATCGAGCGGGAGAAGTATGAGGCCCAGGTTGGCAAGGTGCGGCAAGAGCTCCAGGCTCTCATGAAAAAAGATGAGAGTTTGGAGCTTGGCTCAAAGACGCGAGCGTCCGAGCTCGCGGTGGCTATTGAAAATGCCAAGTCTGCCAAGGCCGAATCCTAGAAGACCCTCCAGGAGTTGGATGCGGTGAAAAAGATAGCGGCGGGTAAGGCATTCTTTATGCAAAGCAAACACATAAACATGAGTTACTTGTTACTTACCCGAATCTGGAGCTCTCCAGGAGCTTTCGCAGATCTTCCCCGTATCGTGTCCGATGCCGCCGCATTCTATTGAGCCAAGGAGGGCAGCTCGACAGAGAAGGTGTTCTGGTCTTAGTATGCTGAGGCCGGACACCCCGTGCCCCTGAGCGACCAGCTGAAGCAACTGGTCGAGCTCCACAAGGCGGCCGAATAGGCCATGAAGGGCCTCATAGTTCGGTTGTGGCCTGGAGAGGCTCTTCCTGGGAGCTATTTCGGGCTGGTGCGGCGGCTGGTGGGGGCCTGTCCAAGGCTCGAAGTCATCAAGCGCTCCGTCTACATTGAAGGTGCCCGTAGGGCCCTTGCCCGTGCTAAGGTGCACTGGGGCAAGCTGGATGCTGAGAAGCTTGTGAAGGACGGGCCACCGCCGGGGAAAGAGCATCGCAAGCCCGAGAATTATTATAAGGATGTTCTGAAGGGTGCCCGCCTTATGGCGGATGAATGTTCCAGGGATGTAATTTTTGAGTAAAACTCGCTCGTTTTGTCGTGTGCGCTGAAAACCTGTTCATATGCGCTAAGCAATGCTATTGGAATTTAAAATATTACCTTCTGTGCGGCTGTTTATCAATTCTGAGAGATGGCGAGTCGTCGGCTTCTGCCCCCGTGCCGCTAGTGCTGGGGTGTTCGGGGATAAACCTGAGCGCTCTTTTTCCCATGTTTGGGTCCTTCGAGGGAGGCGCTCAACACAACGGACAAGGCAATCGGACTATAATGCGTGAACACTCTCACTTAGCCATAGAATTGTATAATTTTAAATTTCGGCGAAGCCCTGGTATTCGGAAGACCGAGTTCGGGGCGCTATCCACGCCTTGGCCAGACAGAGCCGACTCCCCGCTCTAAGCGGCATAAGTCTTTAGGGACTCGAAAAACCTCTCGAATAGCGACCAGCTCTCGCTTCATCATGACAGTCAGTTTTAGCTTTCTCTACTGAGGTGCTCGACCCAGCTCAACTGGGGCACAATCGCAGTAGTTATCCTAGTGCTACCTTAGCTGACATAGCGGAACGTAAGGCACCAAAACATAGGAGCCGGGCAAACCCAACTATTGACCCAAGACATGATTCGGAGCCGATGCATATAATGCTATAAGTTCGGGGTGCCGCACTTGTTAAAGTGTTCGGACTTCTCACACCATATTGAGGGGTACTAAAGCCCCGGGCGTATTTTGGCCGTACCAAAGTGTACGGGTGCAACATGTTGTTAAGGAATGTATATTTGTAAAAAAAAAGAGTAATGCAAAAATAGATAAAAGCTATGCATTGTTTATTAAAAAGGGTTGCGATCAAAGCAGAATGATACGAATAATGCGATAAGCAAAAGGTTGGACTATTTAACATGTCCGTTCCAGGGGCAGGCTGCGGAATGGTATGCGAAACAGGTATACTGCTCGTGATAGAGACCACCTGGGAGTTCCGTAATGCGGCATGGCTTGTCTGCTTCCCTGGTTCTTGCATCGTTTGTGCGGCAATTGAACTGCCGAACAGGCCTTTCGAAGAATGGAGTCATGAAAGTAAGAGAGAACTAAAAAATCGGCAGCCCCTGGTGCGGTTTAAGCCGTGTTTCGGGCGTGCTGTGATGGTGCCCCTCCCCCTGTACCCATGGTATTTCTAGAGCGTAGTTATGTACGCGAAGCACTGGTGTCGTATTTTTGCGAGGGCTGGGGTTGGGGCCGCATTGCTACGCCTGCTCGGAACGTGCCAGGCGGTCTTGTTGTAGGTTACTCCGGGCGCGCTTGACGGTGTCCGGACGTTTAATGGCCGGACTGGAGAACTGCCTGGAGAGACTGCTTTGTACTTCCGCTGCAAGGGTCGCTGTGTGCTCCTCCGTTCGGAGGGAGCGTTTGGTGTTTCCATTGAACGTAATTACTCCTCGAGGGTCTGGAATCTTGAGCTTAAGGTATGCGTAGTGCGGTACCGCATTGAACTTGGCGAATGCGGTTCGCCCGACCAGTGCATGATAGCCACTGCGGAATGGGACTATGTCGAAGATTAACTCCTTGCTTCGGAAATTATCCGGAGATCCAAAGACCACTTCAAGTGTGACTGAGCCTGTACAGTTGGCCTCTACACCTGGTATTACGCCTTTAAAGGTCGTTTTGGTGGGCTTAATCCTCGAGGGATCTATGCCCATTTTCCACACTGTATCCTGGTAAAGCAGGTTCAGGCTGCTGCCGCCGTCCATAAGGACTCTAGTGAGATGAAATACGTCAATAATTGGGTCTAGAACCAATGCGGTGAATCCGCCATGACGGGTGCTAGTGGGATGGTCCCTTCGATCAAAGGTGATCGGGCAGGAGGACCATGGGTTGAACTTTGGGGCGACTGGCTCTACCGCGCATACATCCCTTAACGCGCGCTTCCGATCCCTCTTGGGGATGTGGGTTGCGTATATCATGTTCACCGTCCGCACTTGTGGGGGAAAACCCTTGTGTCCACTGTTGTTCGGCGGTCGGGGCTCTTCGTCGTCATTGCTATGCAGCCCCTTGTCTTTATTTTCAGCATTTAACTTGCCTGCCTTCTTGAACACCCAACAATCCCTGTTGGTGTGATTGGCCGGCTTTTCGGGGGTTCCATGTATCTGGCACAAGCGGTCGAGTATTCGGTCCAAACTGGATGGGCCCCTAGGATTTCTTTTGAATGTCTTTTTTCGCTGACCGGATTTATAGCCTCTGAATCCGGCATTAACTATCGTATCCTCAGCATTGTCGCCGTTAATGCGGCGCTTCTGCTTGTTGCGACGCGACCTGCCACTACTGTCCCTGGTATCCGAATTACCAGGGTTCTTGGTCATATTGTTGCTACGAGCAAGCCAGCTGTCTTCTCCCGTGCAAAAGCGGGTCATGAGTGTCGTGAGTGTTGCCATAGATTTTGGATTTTCCTGTCCAAGGTGCCGGGCAAGCCACTCGTCACGGATATTGTGCTTGAAGGCTGCTAGGGCCTCTGCGTCCGGACAGTCGACTATTTGATTTTTCTTTGTTAGGAACCGTGTCCAGAATTACCTAGCCGATTCCTCTAGCTGTTGAATTATGTGGCTTAGGTCATCGGCGTCTGGTGGTCGCACATAAGTGCCCTGGAAATTGTTGAGGAATGCAGCTTCCAGGTCCTCCCACCAACTGATTGATCCTGCTAGCAAGTTGTTAAGCCAATGCCGAGCTGGTCCTTTAAGCTTGAGTGGGAGGTATTTGATGGCGTGGAGATCATCGCCGCGGGCCATGTGGATATGAAGGAGATAATCCTCGATCCATACCACAGGATCTGTTGTGCCATCATATGATTCGATGTTTACGGGTTTGAAACCCTCGGGGATTTGATGATCCATTACTTCGTCTGTGAAGCATAGTGGGTGTGCGGCGCCTCTATACTAGGCTATATCACGACATAGCTCCAATGAGCTTTGTCTACTGTGTTCGGCCCTACCGGATTTGTGTCCAGCGTGACGGTTATCGTCTCGAGTCGTGGGGCGCCCACGCGATCCGTAGATCGATCTTGTTTGCCTTGCCTTGTCCTCCAACATATCTCGCAGGTCTGGCGCATTTTCCCATGCCTTGGTACGGGGTGCGGCTTGAGTGGAGGGCCGAGAGGCCTCTCTGTCGCGGCCATGAGGTGGTTGGTCGGCCGTATCAAGTGCTGGTGATGTAGGTTTAAGTGCTTCCTCCTCTAATTGGGGTAGCAACCTGCTCTTTGGGTAGCTCTTGGAGGGGCGTTCGAGTTTATGCTCTTCGGCCGCAAGGACTTCAGTCCATCTGTCGACTAGCAAATCTTGATCAGCTCTAAGCTGTTGCTGTTTTTTCTTGAGGCTTCTTGCCGTGGCCATAAGCCTGCCTTGAAAACGCTCTTGCTCGACGGGATCCTCTGGCACGATGAATTCGTCGTCGTCGAGGCTTGCCTCGTCTTCGGAGGGAGGCATATAATTATCGTCCTTGACCTCTCTGTCTGCCGCTCTCTTATGAGGGCTGGCTTCTCCATCCTCCTGTGCTGAATCTTGCTGGAGGGGGTTTTCTTCGGCACTCTCTGGAGTATTATTATCTCCCGTGCTGGAATCACCGTATTTGCTTTGGCGGGATTTTGAGCGGCGCCGCTGACGCCGACGCTTAGGATATTTCTTGGAGGGGTCATCCTCCGCTGTTCCATCGCCATCTCCTTCTTTTAGGGTGTCCACCATGTATATGTCATATGACGAGGTGGCTTTCCAGGGCCCAATAGGCGCTGGTTCTTCATCGTCTCCTGCATCGGCGTCCATACCGTCGATGTCTTCGGAGTCGAAGTCGAGCATGTCGGTTAAATAATCGACAGTGGCTACAAAGTGGGTGGTGGGTGGGCTTTGAATTTCTTCATCGTCCGTATCCCAACCTTGCTGACCATAGTCCGGCCAGGGCTCTCCTGATAAAGAGAGAGACTATAGTGTCTCCAGAATATCACCGAAAGGCGAGTGCTGAAAGATGTCCGTGGCAGTAAACTCCATGATCGGCGCCCAATCGGATTCGATCGGCAGGGGCGCGGAGGGTTCAGAGTCCGGAGAGGAGTCCGGCTCCTTGGAGTCACGAGTCTCGCGGAGTGCGGGTCTGGTGTTCGGCTCGATCGTCGTTGGGATTGCAGCCCCCGAGGCGGCGTCCAACCACCCATCCTTGATCAGCGCAGTTGTCTCCGAATTAAGGGTCGAAGTCGATGCGGGTGCGGCCTCCAGGGCACTGTTCAGTGGCAGAGCTAGATCATGCTCGTCGTAACAGTGCGGCGCGCTCGGCAGTGGCTCGAATCCGTCGAAGATCAAGTCCTCGCGGATGTCAACCGTGTAGTTTAAACTTCCAAATCTGACCTGACGGCCAGGGGCATAGCTTTCGATCTGCTCCATATGGCCAAGTGAATTGGCCTGTAGTGCGAAGCCGCCGAAGATGAAGATCTATCCGGGGAGGAAGGTCTCACCCTGGACTGCATCGCTATTGATGATCGTAGGAGCCATCAAGCCTAACGGCGACGACACAGTGGAACTCTCAATGAAAGCACCAATGTCGGTGTCAAAACTGGTGGATCTCGGGTAGGGGGTCCCGAACTGTGCGTCTAGGCCGGATGGTAACAGGAGGCAAGGGACACAAATTTTACCCAGGTTCGGGCCCTCTTGATGGAGGTAAAACCCTACGTCCTGCTTGATTAATATTGATGATATGGGTAGTACAAGAGTAGATCTACCACGAGATCGGAGAGGCTAAACCCTAGAAGCTAGCCTATGGTATGATTGTTGCTCTGTATGTTGTCCTACGGACTAAACCCCTCTGGTTTATATAGACACCGGAGAGGGTTAGGGTTACACAAAGTCGGTTACAATGGTAGGAGATCTACATATCCGTATCGCCAAGCTTGCCTTCCACGCCAAGGAAAGTCCCTTCTGGACACGGGACGAAGTCTTCAATCTTGTATCTTCATAGTCCAGGAGTCCGGCTGAAGGTATAGTCCGGCCATCCGGACACCCCCTAATCTAGGACTCCCTCGGGTGTGTTGGGGACACAAGAGACTTTTTGTTATTTGGTTGCAGGGTTGCTTGAGAGAGACCATCTTCATCCTACGCCTCCCATGGATTGATAAACCTTAGGTCATCCACTTGAGGGAAATTTGCTACTGTCCTACAAACCTGTGCACTTGGAGGCCCAACAACGTCTACAAGAAGAAGGTTGCGTAGTAGACATCAGTCAACATATTATTCATTAGCAATTCAGCTTGATCAACAGTTCTTTCCCTGAAAACACAACCAGCACAACTATCCAGGTAGTCTCTGGAAGCATCGGTTAGTCCATTATAAAAGATATCAAGTATTTCATTTTTCTTAAGAGGATGATCAGGCAGAGCATTAAGTAATTGGAGAAGCCTCCCCCAAGCTCGTGGGAGACTCTCTTCTTCAATTTGCACAAAATTATATATTTCCCTTAAGGCATCTTGTTTCTTATGCAAGTTAGAGTCCAAAACAAGGGAAAAAGTGTTTGGAAAAGTAGATACGACGGAGACATATCAGTCTACAAAAAATTACTCACGCATCATCGGAGAGGCACACATGGAGGTCGTGAACCCCATCCGAGATGGTGTCTAGATTGGATTTGGTGGTTCTGGACTCTGCGGCGGCTGGATGAATATTTCATCGACTCCCCTAGGGTTCTGGTATTATTGGGGTATTTATAGAGCAAAGGGGCGGTCCGGGGGGCACCCGAGCTGGGCACAACCCACCAAGGCACTCATGGGCGTCCTGGCGCGCGCTGGTGGGTTGTGCCCCCTCGGGGCACCCCCAGGTGCAACTAGGGCCCATTGCCTTCCTTCTGGCCCATAAAAAATCTCCATAAAGTTTCGTGGCATTTGGACTCCGTTTAATATTGATTTTCTGTGATGTGAAAAACATGGAAAATCAGCAATTGGCACTTGGCACTATGTCAACAGGTTAGTACCAAAAAATGATATAAAATGACTATAAAACATCCTAGATTGATAATAAAATAGCATGGAACAATCAAAAATTATAGATACGTTGGAGACGTATCAGCATCCCCAAGCTTAACTCCTACTCGTCCTCGAGTAGGTAAGTGATAAAAACAGAATTTTTGATGTGGTGTGCAGTTCATCAAGTCATATCATATTCTTTTCTTTATAGCATGGACATTTGGACTTTTATGTGATTCAAAGCAATAGTCTAGTTTTGACATAATAATTTAGATACTCAAGCATATCAACAAGCAACCATGTCTTTCAAAATATCAATGCTAAAACAAGTTATCCCTAGCCCATCATGCTCAAACATTGATCCATTCATGAAACACACTTGAATATTAGCTACACCCAACACTTGAGCACGATCATATTGCCTCCTAGTTGGTGCTTTTATGAGAGAAGATGGAGACTCAAATTTCAAAATAAAAATGCATAAAGTAAAAGAAAGGCCCTTCACAGAGGGAATTAGAGATTTGTAGAGGTGCCAGAGTTCAAAGCAAAAAATTAGAGATAAAAACATTTTGGGAGGTGTATCCATCCCACCAACGAAAACGACTTAGAGTTCCCAATACTTTTCATGCATAGATATATCATAGGCGGTTCCCAGACAAAAAATAAAGTTTATTCCTTTTTCCACCATAACTTTCACTTTCCATGGCTAACCATATCCACGAGTGCCCTCCATACCAACACTTTCCAAGGAATTTATTATTTGACAACATAAAGTAAATTCAATTTTTTGCATTTCGGGACTGGGGCATACCTAATACCTTTGCCTTAGTCTCGTGCAATGACAAGTGAATAAACTCTCATCTTGAGAATAACACATCTAGCATGGAAAATATTAGCCACCCTCACCGCTCCGTGAGCAAAACATACACACAAAAGAGAAGTTTATTTTGAAAATTAGAGGTGGCACATGCAAATTTGCTTAGAACGGCAAAATAATATCGCATATAGGTAGATATAGTGGACTCATGTGGCAAAGCTGGTTTAAAGGATTTTGGATGCACAAGTAGAGGTCATACTTAGTGCAAAATGAAGGCTAGCAAAAAGATTGGGAAGCGACCAGCCAAGAAACGAATAATCTCATAAGCAAGCGTTAAGAATAATTAACACCGAATAATGCACCACAAGTAGGATATAATTTTCATTGCATGACTATTGAATTTCGTGCATGCATAGGGAACCACAAACCTTAATACCAATATTCCTACTAAAGCGTAATTACTCATCAACATAACTCACATATCACATCATCATATCTCAAAACTATTACTAAGAATCAAGTTTATTTTGTCCAATGATCTTCATGAAATTTTCTTTTTCTTTATCCTTATTGGATATCTATCACTTTGGCATTAAATTTCATGTGTTGCTTTTCATAAGCTCGAACAAATATAAGTGAAGATCATGAGCATAACAAATTTTCTTCAATCACACAAAACTCAACAAAGCCTTCGTGAGATCCGTTAGTATAAGAATAATAAACCACTACAAAAAGTGCAGTATCAAACCAATTCATATTTTTTGTATTATATCTACTGTATTCCAACTTTTCTATTACAAAAACTCATCAAAGAAAACCATAGAGCCATCAAAATAAGCATACAACACAAAGAAAACAGAATCTGTCAAAACAGAATAGTCTATATCAATCTAACTATTTCGAATACTTCTATAACTCCAAAAATTATGCCAAATTAGGAAGACTTGAGAAATTTATATATTCATATAATACAATTGGAATGGGTATTTTATCGCTCTCTGGTAAAAAATTATAATTGTTTTCGTGAGCGCGAAACCTTCTGTTTTTTCAGCAAGATCAAACAACTATTGCCCAAGAAGATCCTAAAGGCTTTACTTGGCACAAACACTAACTAAAACAGAATAAACACAATCATAACAGTTGCATAATTGTGCTAACACTCAAAAACAGGAAGCAAAAGGCAAAAATAAATTTTATTCATTGGGTTGCCTCCCAACAAGCGCTATAGTTTTACGCCCTTAGTTAGGCATAAGATTTCAATGATGCTCACATAAAAGACAAGAATTGAAGAATAAAGAAAGCATCATGATACGTGTGACAAACACATTTAAGTCTAACATACTTCCTATGCATAGGAATTTTATAAGCAAACAAGTTATCAAGACAAGAAACATCTAACATATGCAAAGAAGAGGAATAAAACATTAACAATCTCAAAATAACGAGAGGTAATTTAGTAACATGAAAACTTCTACAACCATATTTTCCTCTCTCATAATAATTATATGTGGGATTGTGTTCAAATTCAATAATATAGCTATCACATAACATATTCTCTACATGAACTACATGCATGCAAAGTTGACACTCTTCCAAAATAGTGAGACTATCATCAAAAGTCAAGACCTCTCCAAGCCCACTTTTATCAAAAAATTCATAAGATTGAACACTCTCCAAAGGTGTGGGATTATTTTTACCTAGAGTTGACACTCTTCCGAACCCACTTTCAATGTAATTGCAAACATAGTCATCATAAGGATTAAATAAAGTTTCAAGATCATAAGGAAACTCACCCCAATCATGATCATTGCAACAAGTAGTGGACATAGAAAAATTAGCACCCCCAAGATTGGGGCTTTGCATATTATTAGCACAATTGACATTAATAGAATTTATAGTAAAATTATTGCAATCATGCTTTTCATTCAAGGAGCTATCATGAATCACTTCATAAATTTCTTCATAACAATTTTCAGATTCATGAATCTCAAGCAAAACTTCATAAAGATAATCTAGTGCAATCAACTCACTAGCAATTTATTCAACATGATTTGATCTTTTAAAAATATTAGCAAGTGGATGAGGTTCCATATCAATAGATTTTTGGCAAGCGAAGATGCAAGCATATAGAAGGCACGTGGCACACGAGCAAAGAAGAGATCTGACGAGAAAACGGCGAACGAAAAAGAGAGGCGAATAAAACGGCAAATTTTTGTGAAGTGGGGGAGAGAAAACGAGAGGCAAATGGCAAATAATGTAAATTACGAGGAGATGAGATTTGTGATTAGGAACCTGGTTATGAAGAAGATCATCCCCGGCAACGGCGCCAGAAATTCTCCTTGATGGTAGCTGGAACTCGTCGGTATTTCCCTGGAGAGGGAGGGATGATGTAGCGTACAGCAACGGTAGGTATTTCCCTCAGTTATGAAACCAAGGTATCGAACCAGTAGGAGAACCAAGCAACACAATGTAAGAAGCACCTGCACACAAATAACAAATCCTCACAACCCAACGTGTTAAAGGGGTTATCAATCCCTTCTGGGGTACGGTGCCAGAAATTGCGTGTGACGGGAGATAAAGTTGTAATAGATTGAAATAATGGATCGCAAATAAAATAAAGTGCAGCAAAGTATTTTTGGATTTTTGGTTTAATAGATCTGAATAAAAATGCAAAGGAAAAGTAGATCGGAAGGCAAATATATGAGAAAGAAGACCCGGGGGCCGTAGGTTTCACTAGTGGCTTCTCTCCAGAAAAATAGCAAACGGTGGGTAAACAAATTACTGTTGGGAAATTGATAGAACCTCAAATAATTATGACAATATCCAGGCAATAATCATTACATAGGCATCACGTCCAAGATTAGTAGACTTACTCCTGCCTAGATCTACTACTATTACTCCACATATCGACCGCTATCCAGCATGCATCTAGTGTATTAAGTTCATGGAAAACGGAGTGATGCAATAAGAACGATGACATGATGTAGACAAGATCCGTTTATCTATATGGCGGTAGATATAGATCTCATCTTTTTATCCTTAGTAGCAATGAGACATACGTGTCAGTTCCCTTTCTGTCACTCGGATCAAGCACCGTAAGATCGAACCCACTACCGGGCACCTCTTCCCATTGCAAGATAAATAGATAAAGTTGGCCAAACAAAACCCAAATATCATAGAAGAAATATGAGGCTATAAGAGATAATGCATAAAAGAGATCAAAGAAACTCAAATACTTACATGGATATAAAAACATAGATCTGATCATGAACTCAAAGTTCATCGATCCCAACAAACACACCACAAAAGAGTTACATCATATGGATCTCCAAGAGACCATTGTATTGAGAATCAAGAGAGAGAGATGAAGCCATCTAGCTACTAACTACTGACCCAAAGGTCTACAAAGAACTACTCACGCATCATCGGAGAGGCACCAATGGAGGTGGTGAACCCATCCGAGATGGTGTCTAGATTGGATCTGGTGGTTCTGGACACCGAGGCGGTTGGATGAATATTTCGTCAACTCCCCTAGGGTTCTGGTATTTTTGGAGTATTTATAGAGCAAAGAAGCGGTCCGGGGGGCACCCGAGGTGGGCACAACTCACCAAGGCGCGCCTGGGCCTCCTAGCGCGCGCTGGTGGGTTGTGCCCCCCTCAGGGCACCCCCAGGTGCAACCAGGGCCATTGCCTTCCTTATGGCCCATAAAAAATCTTCGTAAGTTTCGTGGCATTTGGACTCCATTTGATATTGATTTTCTACGATGTAAAAAACATGGAAAAAACAGCAACTAGCACTTGGCACTATGTCAATAGGTTAGTACCAAAAATGATATAAAATGACTATAAAATGATTATAAAACACCCAAGATTGATAATAAAACAACATGGAACAATCAAAAATTATAGATACGTTGGAGACGTATCAGCGTCCCCAAGCTTATCTCCTACTCGTCCTCGAGTAGGTAAGTGATAAAAACAGAATTTTTGATGTGGAGTGTTGTTCATCAAGTCATATCATATTCTTTTCTTTATAGCATGGACATTTGGACTTTTATGTGATTTAAAGCAATAG
This sequence comes from Triticum dicoccoides, assembly GCF_002162155.2. Classification (NCBI taxonomy): domain Eukaryota; kingdom Viridiplantae; phylum Streptophyta; class Magnoliopsida; order Poales; family Poaceae; genus Triticum; species Triticum dicoccoides. The sequence continues at coordinate 110,154,524 of NC_041382.1, forward strand.
TCTAGTTTTGACATAATAATTTAGATACTCAAGCATATCAACAAGCAACCATGTCTTTCAAAATATCAATGCTAAAACAAGTTATCCCTAGCCCATCATGCTCAAACATTGATCCATTCATGAAACACACTCGAATATTAACTACACCCAAACTTGAGCACGATCATATTGCCTCCTAGTTGGTGCTTTTATGAGAGAAGATGGAGACTCAAATTTCAAAATAAAAATTGCATAAAGTAAAAGAAAGGCCCTTCGCAGAGGGAAGTAGGGATTTGTAGAGGTGCCAGAGCTCAAAGCGAAAAATTAGAGATAAAAACATTTTGGGAGGTGTATCCATCCCACCAACGAAAACGACTTAGAGTTCCCAATACTTTCCATGCATAGATATATCATAGGCAGTTCCCAGATAGAAAATAAAGTTTATTCCTTTTTTCCACCACAACTTTCACTTTCCATGGCTAACCGTATCCACGGGTGCCCTCGGTACACCTGGTATGTCTGAAGGTTTCCATGCAAAGATGTCCCGGTTCTCACGGATGAACTCGATGAGCGCGCTTTCCTATTTATGATCCAGATTAGCACTAATACTGAACTGCTTGGATGAATCGCCAGGAACAAAATCAACCAACTTAGTGTCATCCACCGACTTAAACTTCAATAGAGGGTCATGCTCTGTAGTTGGCTTCTTCAAAGGTGTCATATCTACTGGGTCAACATTATCCTCGTAAAACTTCAACACTTCTGTTGCACAAACAGACTCAGCATAAGCAGCATCGCCCTCTTCACATTCCAACGCTATTTTCCAGTTCCCATGTACTGTGATGGTACCCTTGTAACCCGGCATCTTGAGCTGCAGATAAACATAACAAGGCCTTGCCATGAACTTAGCATAAGCTGGACGTCCAAATAAAGCATGATAAGGGCTCTTAATCTTAACCACCTCAAAGGTTAATGTCTCAACTCTGGAATCATGCTCATCACCAAAAGCCACTTCCAAAGCTATCTTGCCTACTGGATACACCGACTTACCAGGCACCACACCATGAAAAATAGTGTTAGACGGCTTAAGATCCTTGTCAGTCAAACTCATACGATGAAAATTTTCGTAGTAAAGGATATTGATGCTGCTGCCTCCATCCATGAGCACCTTAGTGAACCTATAGCCCCCAACCTGAGGCACAACCACCAAAGCTAAATGGCCTAGATTATCAACCCAGGGTGGATGATCCTCACGGCTCCAGAGGATAGGGTGTTCAGACCATCGCAAGTAACGGGAAATCGCCAGCTCAACTGCGTTCACCGCCCTTTTATGAATCTTCTGTTCACATCTACACAAACTCGTAGTGAACACATCATACTGTCCACTATTCAACTGCTTTCGGATGACTTTGATAACCCGATTGCTGCTGCTGATTTCCTTGACCAGACTGCTGACTAAAACCACCTTGATTGACTTGGCCCTGAAAACCAGAGTTTGAGCCGCCACCACCAAAGCCAGGCCCATGAGAGCCGGATCCTGAACCGCCGTTTGGGCCATGATTGTTCTGGAAAAATTGGAATTCCTATACCCCCTCATGATGAAGTAGTCCTTCCATAGATAATTGGCCGGCTTCTCGTGAGTGCCATGCTTTGGTCAAGGTTGGTTCATCATCGCCTCAAGGTTGAACTTTGGCCCACCAAGCCGGGGCGGCTTTCCCTTCTTGCGCTGATTATTGTTCTGCGTGTTGGTGTTGGCCACAAAGTCTAAACCGCCCTCGGCCTTGCGCTAACCATTGCCACCGTGACCCGCTGTGTTATGCTCTTGTCCCTTTGCACTGCCACTCTTCTTCCCTTTACCTGCCTTCTCCTCATCAGAGTCGGGGTTTTTGGTACTATTAGAGTCGGCATATTTGACGAGAGCCTCCATGAGCTCCCCCATGTCATTGCAGTGGTGTTTAAGCCGCCCCAGTTTCTGCTTGAGGGGGAGAAAACGGCAGTTCTTCTCCAACATGAGGACTACTGAACCGGCGTTGATACTATTCGATGAGTGCATAACAACTGAGATTTGGCGCACCCAATTGGTTGTTGACCCGCCCTCACCTTGGACACAAGAATCCAAATCCAGGATAGGCTGCTTGCACATGTCTTTAAAGTTTTGGATAAAATGAGCTTTCAACTCTGCCCATGATCTAATGGAGTTAGCGGGCAACCCTTTCAACCAAGTACGAGCCGGCCCATCCAACATCATGGTGAAATACTTAGCACATGCAGCATCACTGACATCCAACATCTCCATAGCCATCTCATAGCTCTCGATCCAAGCCTCCGAGGGTTGATCCGCTGTGTAATTAGGCACCTTTCGAGGGGACTTGAAATCCTTAGGTAAACGCTTGTTGCATAGAGCCGGTACTAAACATGGCACACCCAAGGTTCTAGAGGTCACTCCTACCTCCACCGATGCTGATGGATAAACCGGAGATTGCGGTTGAGCCGCCAGCTGAGCCTCCCGACGCGCCCTGCCCTGATCCACCAAAGTCTGAGCATCAACACCACCGCTCGTCAGGTCATGCCTACGAGGCTGGTTACGGTGCTGCTCACTGATACGTCCATTTTGCATCATGCTTTTATATCGATATTTATTGCATTATGGGTTGTTATTACACATTATGTCACAATACTTATGCCTATTCTCTCTTATTTTACAAGGTTTACATAAAGAGGGAGAATGCCGGCAGCTGGGATTCTGGGCTGGAAAAGGAGCAAATATTAGAGACCTATTCTACACAGCTCCAAAAGTCATGAAAGTCCCCGGAAGCCATTTTCATAATATATAAAAATACTGAGTGCAAGAAGTTCCATAGGGGGGCCACACCCTGGCCACGAGGGTGGGGGGCGCGCCCTACCCCCCTGGGCGCACCCCCCTGCCTAGTGGGCCCCCTGGTGGCCCTCCGATGCCCATCTTCTGCTATATGGAGTCTTTCGATGAGAAAAAAATCATAAGCAAGCTTTCGGGACGAGACTCCGCCGCCACGAGGCAGGACCTTGGCGGAACCAATCTAGGGCTCTGGCGGAGCTGTTCTGCCGGGGAAACTTCCCTCCGGGAGGGGGAAATCATCGCCATCATCATCACCAATGATCCTCTCATCGGGAGGGGTCAATCTCCATCAACATCTTCACCAGCACCATCTCCTCTCAAACCCTAGTTCATCTCTTGTATCCAGTTCTTGTCTCCAAGTCTGGGATTGGTACCTGTGGGTTGCTAGTAGTGTTGATTACTCCTTGTAGTTGATGCTAGTTGGTTTATTTGGTGGAAGATCATATGTTCAGATCCTATATGCATATTAATACCCCTCTGATTATGAACATGAATATGCTTTGTGAGTAGTTACGTTTGTTCCTGAGGACATGGGAGAAGTCTTGCTATTAGTAGTCATGTGAATTTGGTATTCGTTTGATATTTTGATGAGATGTATGTTGTCTCTCCTCTAGTGGTGTTATGTGAACGTCAACTACATGACACTTCACCATTATTTGGTCCTAGAGGAAGGCATTGGGAAGTAATAAGTAGATGATGGGTTGCTAGAGTGACAGAAGCTTAAACCCTAGTTTATGCGTTGCTTCGTAAGGGGCTGATTTGGATCCATATGTTTCATGCTATGGTTAGGTTTACCTTAATACTTTTGTTGTAGTTGCGGATGCTTGCAATAGAGGTTAATCATAAGCGGGATGCTTGTCCAAGTAAGGACAATACCCAAGCACCGGTCCACCCACATACCAAATTATCAAAGTACCGAATGTGAATCATATGATCGTGATGAAACCTAGCTTGACGATAATTCCCATGTGTCCTCGGGAGCGCTTTTCTCTATATAAGAATTTGTCCAGGCTTGTCCTTTGCTACAAAAAGGATTGGGCCACCTTGCTGCACTTTATTTACTTTTGTTACTTGTTGCTCGTTACAAATTATCTTATCACAAAACTATCTGTTACCTATAATTTCAGTGCTTGCAGAGAATACCTTGCTGAAAACCGCTTATCATTTCCTTCTACTGCTCTTTGGGTTCGACACTCTTACTTATCGGAAGGACTACAATAGATCCCCTATACTTGTGGGTCATCACTCACTGCTTGAAACTGCTGGCGACTCAATGTGCCTGCTGTAACTCCGACTTGGACGAGGGGTTGAGTGAATCCGTACACAGTTATACGAATCAGTCGCCTATTGAGCCACGGCTGTTTGAAGAAGTTCTCTGGCCCTCCATGTTTCTATCGCAGCTGGAGATTCGCCTTCTACTGGTAGAGCCGACAATCGTGTCACTGCAGCGATCATGTTATCCAAAGGGTTAGAATAATGACCCGACGGTGTCGGAACATGCTGAGGCCGAGTCACATCCAAACGAGGCGGATCCATAGCACGCGGCTGAACTGACGCTCCGGTCACAAGCGCCTCAACCGCCTAGTTCACCACAGGAGGGTCACTGGTCCCTGCCCCAGGCGTGTTGAAGAGATTTCCCACATCATAAACCAGAGGTAAACGACTCTGGTGTCTTCTTCTCATGATAGCATTCGAAGCGTTTTGATCCAAGGTAAGCTGGAAAGACTCTGCCTGAATCCGTTGTGCCTGAGCGTCCAAAGCAGCTCACTCCGAAGCCATCCTAGCGTTCTCAGCCACCAGCTCTTAGCTTGAGCTATCTCATCTTGTAGCTTCACCACATCAACCTTATGATGTTCCTGAGTGTCCGGGGTCACCTCCACCCCCATCAAAGTCGCCAAAGCCTCCAATAACTCTGTCAGAACTTGAGCAGGCAGGCGTGCAGTGCCGCTAGCACCAGCCGTCGCCGCAACCGTTGAGCTGGAGGTCATAGCCATGACGGTCGTTGAGCCGAGAGTCGGTTGTGTGCCAGCCATGAAGATCGCAACCCTGTTCGGCGGCTCATAGGGGTCCGGAATATTGTCACCATCGGAACAGCCCCCAAGTCATTTGTCTTGCGGTTGATACATTGAATTGGTCTCACCGGTCGACGACTCACCATCAGGGTAGATGGCCGTCTCACCACCAGACATAGATCCTTCCTCAAATTCCGCCCCATGGATAAAACCAACAAAGGCATGATTCATGGTGGGTTGAACCTGGGCGGGTTGTGCACACTGAGCCGTCTCGATGATGTCGGTGCAGGTGTCCGGCTCAGGGCCCGGTTCGCCGATCTTGCCGATGAAGACATGGATTCCGCCGAAGGGGACCCGATACCCGTACTCAATTGAGCCGGCCTCTGGGCCCCAGCCTGCGCCGTCGATGTAGAGATTGCCACGACGAATCTTGGTCATCCGACCCATAGTGTATCCCTTGATCCCTTTGAAGCTGCCCTTCAAGAACTCGAAACCACCATGCACTGGCCCCACGGTGGGCGCCAACTATCATGGACTTAACACGGCAGATGTCCTCGCGAAAGGACTTAGTCGTGGAGCCATCGCAACTAGGTTAGCTTAAAGGGGTTAATCGGGACAAAGGACACAGAGAGCTTATACTGGTTCGGCCCCTTGCGGTGAAGGTAAAGGCCTACTCCAGTTTGGGGTTGTATTGCTTAGGTTTCGATTACCATGGAGCAAATACGCTTGACCTAGTTCTCGATCTGTTGTTTCTTGTCTTAACCCGCCGCCGGGTCGTCCCTTTATATACACAGGTTGATTCCTGGTGGCTTACAGAGTCTCGGCCGGCTCATACACAATGTGTCTGGCTCGGTGACTAACTAATCTTGCCTTACAATACAAGTTATACATGTATGGTGGTTCACCCTCTTGGGCCTCAAGTCGCCCCTGGATCTTGTGCCGTCAATGGGCTTGTATAAGCCGCCGGCTTCATTGATAAGTCGCCAGTGGTATGACCCGGCCCCTCCTAGGCGGTTCATTCCTAGTAGTTATATGCCCAACAGATAGGCTTCACAAAGAGAAGTGTGAAGCATAAACATTTGACGAACAAGCATGCTATTAAAGTTCAGGTCCTTGTTAGGGTATATAGGATGATTGTCAAGAAATCTTGGGACGAAATACATAGTAAGACCATTTTGGCATTTTATCTTGTGTCCCACAAGATGTTTTAGGTCCCCAGCATAAGCATCAGAAGCCTTTGATTTCCGGCTGGAGACCTTTTCCTGCAAAAGAGAGTTAATTTTTCTTAACCACACACATCTTCAGGAATGGCTTAGAAGCAATGAGTCTAAGTGCAGCATCTGAGAATTTAGGTTTTGGAGCCCTAGCAAATAGCCTTGCAGGAGGTGAATAATGCTCATAAGAATAAGCAGAAAAGTTCTTGGTCTTATGAACATAGCGATTTGATTAAACACGCTCATATTCATAAGTATGAGTATGGTTTCCCAGCAAAACATTGGCGTTAGGGTGACCCTGGTGGGTCCTCTGTCTATATGAAGCCTTTGGACCATATGAAGCCTTTGGCCTGGGGTTTGTCTTCTTCCCAGGTGGTGTCATGATGACATTCAGATGAAGCTTCTCAAGACAGCTTTTGGGGACCCGGATCTTCTTCAGGGGTGGTCCATGAAGGAAATATGCCCTAGAGGCAATAATAAAGTTGTTATTTATATTTCCTTATATCATGATAAATTTTTATTATTCACGCTAGAATTGTATTAACCGAAAACTTAGTACATGTGTGAATACATAGACAAACAGAGTGTCACTAGCATGCCTCTACTTGACTAGCTCATTGAATCAATGATGGTTATGTTTCCTAACCATAGACATGAGTTGTCATTTGATTAATGGGATCACATCATTAGAGAATGGTGTGATTGACTTGACCCATCCGTTAGCTTAGCACGATGATCATTTAGTTTGTTGCTACTGCTTTCTCCATAATTATACATGTTCCTATGACTATGAGATTGTGCAACTCCCTAATACTGGTGGAACACTTAATGTGCTATCAAATGTCACAACGTAACTGGGTGACTATAAATATGCTCTACAGGTGTCTCCGATGGTGTTTTGTTGAGTTGGCATAGATTGAGATTCGGATTTGTCACTCCGAGTATCGGAGAGGTATCTCTGGGCCCTCTCCGTAATGCACATCAGTATAAGCCTTGCAAGCAATGTGACTAATGAGTTGGTTGTGGGATGATGCATTACGGAACGAGTAAAGAGACTTGTCAGTAACGATATTGAACTAGGTATTGAGATACCGACGATCCAATCTCGGGCAAGTAACATACCGATGACAAAGGGAACAACATATGTTGTTATTCGATTTGACCGATAAAGATCTTCGTAGAATATGTGGGAGCCAATATGAACATCCAGGTTCCGCTATTGGTTATTGACTAGAGACGTGTATCGGTCATGTCTACATAGTTCTCGAACCCGTAGGGTCCGCATGCTTAACGTTCGGTGACGATCGGTATTATGAGTGAGGGAGTCCTGGATTAGGGGGTCTCCAGATAGCCGGACTGTTGGACTATGAAGATACAAGATTGAAGACTTCATCTCGTGCCCGGATGGGACTCTACTTGGCGTGGAAGGCAAGCTAGGCAATACAGATATGTATATCTCCTCCTTTGTAACCGACCTTGTGTAACCCTAGCCCCCTCTGGTGTCTATATAAACCGGAGGGTTTTAGTCCGTAGGACAACATACAATCATACAATAGGCTAGCTTCTAGGGTTTAGCCTCTCCAATCTCGTGGTAGATCAACTCTTGTAATACTCATATCATCAAGAATAAATCAAGCAGGACGTAGGGTTTTACCTCCATCAAGAGGGCCCGAAACTGGGTAAAACATCGTGTCCCCTGCCTCCTATTACCATCCGCCTTAGACGCACAGTTCGGGACCCCCTACCCGAGATCCGCCGGTTTTGACACCGACATTGGTGCTTTCATAGAGAGTTCCTCTGTGTCGTCGCCGTTAGGCTTGGTGGCTCCTACTATCATCGATAGCGATGCAGTCCAGGGTGAGACTTTTCTCCCCGGACAGATCTTTGTGTTCGGCGGCTTCGCACTGCGGGCCAACTCGCTTGGCCATCTGGAGCAGATCAAAAGTTACGCCCCTGGCCACCAGGTCAGGTTTGGAAGCTTAAACTACACGGTCGATATCCGCGGAGACTTGATCTTCAATGGATTCGAGCCCCTGCCTTTTGCACCACGCGGTCACGATGAGTACAATTTAGCTCTACCATCGGACCGTATTCAGGAGATCGCACCGGCAGCCGCTCTGAGCCTCAATTCGGAGCCAGTTGCGCCATCCATGGATGGGTGGATAGACCCCATCACGGAGGCCGTATCCTCAGCGGCGATCGAGCCGAATATCGACCTTACCCTTCACGAGAGCCATGTTACCAAACTGCCGGATCCCTCTCCGGCCACGGACTCCGAACCGCCTGCGCCCGTTCCTATTGAATCCGATTGGGCGCCGATCATGGAGTTTACCTCCACGGATATTTTTTAGCACTCGCCCTTTGGCGACATACTGAACTCATTAAGGTCTCTCTCCTTGTCAGGAGAGTCCTGGCCGAACTACGTCCGGCGGGATTGGGATGCAGATGACGAAGAAATTCGCCGCCCACCAACCACCCACTTAGTACCACTGTCGATGACTTAACCGACATGCTCGACTTCGACTCCGAAGACATCGACGGTATGGACGATGATGCGGGAGTCGAAGAGGAACCACTGCCCACAGGGCACTGGACAGCCACCTCATCATATGATATATACATGGTGGACACACCCAAAGAAGGCAATGGCGACGAGACAACGGAGGATGACCCCTCCAAGAAACAACCCAAGCGCCGGCGTCAGCGGTGCTACTCTAAGTCCTGCCAAGGCAAAAGTGGTGATACCGGCACCGGAGATAATAGCACTCCGGACAGTGCCAAAGACAACAACAATCCCCTCCAGCAAGATTTAGAGCAGGAGGATGGAGGAGCCAGCCCTCCTGAGAGAGCGGCAGATGGAGAGGCGGAGGATGATAATTACATGCCTCCCTCCGAAGACGAGGCAAGCCTCGGCGATGACGAATTCGTCGAACATGAGCGCTTCAAGAGCCAGCTTATAGCCACGGCAAATAGCCTTAAGAAAAAGCAGCAGCAACTTCAAGCTCCTCAAGATTTGCTAGCTGACAGATGGACTGAAGACCTGGCGGCCGAGGAATATAAACTCGAACACCCCTCCAAGAGTTACCCAAAGTGCGGGTTGCTACCCCGACTGGAGGAGGAAGCACCGAAACCTACATCCCCGGCATATGACGCGGCTGACCGGCCACCTTGTGGCCGCGACAGAGAGACATTCCAGCCAAAAGCTCAGCCCGCACCCCGACATCATTCAAACAAAAAGGCATGGGGAAATACGCCGGACCTGCGAAATGTATTGGAGGACAAAGCAAAACATGCAAGATCGATCTACGTATCACGAGGGTGCGCCACTATTCGAGACGATAATCGTCACGCCGGATACAGTAAAAGCAAGTCCGGCCGGGCCGAACACAGTGGGCAAGACTCATTCGAGCTGCGTCGCGACATAGCCCAGTACAGAGGCGCCGCACACCCCCTATGCTTCACAGACGAAGTAATGGATCATCAAATCCCAGAGGGTTTCAAACCCGTAAATACTGAATCATACGACGGCACAACAGATCACGCGGTATGGATCGAGGATTTCCTCCTGCACATCCACATGGCCCGCGGTGATGACCTACACGCCATCAAATACCTCCCACTCAAACTCAAAGGACCAGCTCGGCATTGGCTCAACAGCTTGCCAGCAGAGTCCATTGGCTGTTGGGAAGATCTGGAAGTCGCATTCCTCGACAACTTTCAGGGCACTTACATGCGACCACCAGATGCCGATGACGTGAGCCACATAATTCAGCAGCCAAAGGAATGGCCAGGAAATTCTGGACACGGTTCCTAACAAAGAAAAATCAAATCGTCGACTGTCCGGATGCAGAGGCCCTAGCAGCTTTCAAGCACAACATCCGCGATGAGTGGATAGCCCGACACCTTGGTCAGGAAAAGCCGAAATCTATGGCAGCCCTCACGACACTCATGACCCGCTTTTGTGAGGGAGAAGACAGCTGGCTGGCTCGCAGTAATAACATATCAAAGAACCGTGGTACTTCGGATACCAAGGACGGCAATGGCAGGTCACGTCGCAACAAACATAAGCGCCGCATTAACAGTGACAATACCGAGGATACGACAGTCAATGCCGGATTCAAAGGCTCTAAACCCGGTCAGCGGAAAAAGCCATTCAAAAGAAGCACTCTGGGCCCGTCCAGTTTGGACCGTATAATCGATCGCTCATGTCAAATACACGGCACCCCCGACAAGCCAGCCAACCACACCAACAGGGATTGTTGGGTGTTCAAGCAGGCCGGCAAGTTAAATGCCGAAAATAAAGACAAGGGGTCACATAGCGATGACGAGGAGGAGCCCCGGCAGCCGAACACCGGAGGACAGAAGAGGTACTCCCCTCAAGTGCGGACGGTGAACATGATATACGCAACCCACATCCCCAAGAGGGAGCGGAAGCGTGCGCTCAGGGACGTAGATGCGTTGGAGCCAGTCACCCCAAAGTTCAACCCATGGTCTTCCTGTCCGATCACCTTCGACCGCAGGGACCACCCCACTAGCATCCGTCATGACAGGTTCACCGCATTGGTCCTAGACCCAATCATTGATGGATTTCACCTAACTCGAGTCCTTATGGATGGCGGCAGCAGCCTGAACCTACTTTATCAGGACACAGTGCACAAAATGGGTATCGAGCCCTCAAGGATCAAACCCACAAAAACGACCTTTAAAGGCGTCATACCAGGTGTAGAGGCCCATTGCACAGGCTCAGTCACACTGGAAGTGGTCTTCGGATCCCCGGATAACTTCCGAAGCGAAGAGTTAATCTTCGACATAGTCCCGTTCCGCAGTGGCTACCATGCACTGCTCGGGCGAACCGCATTCGCAAGATTCAATGCGGTACCGCATTATGCATATCTCAAGCTTAAGATGCCAGGACCTCGGGGGTCATCACAGTCAATGGAAAGACAGAGCGCTCTCTCCGCACAGAGGAGCACACTGCGGCCCTCGCAGTAGAAGCACAAAGCAGCCTCTTAAGGCAATCCACTAGTTCGGCGATTAAGGACCCGGACAACTTCAAGCGCGCCCGGAGTAATCGGCAATTGGACCGCCTGGCACGTTCCGAGCTCGCATAGCAATGCGGCCCCCACCGCGGTCCCAGCCAAACGGTGAAATCTGTGCCACGCGTACATAATTACGCATTAAAAATACCATGGGCGCATGCGGGAAGGGGGGCACAACTACGGCACGCCCCAAGACGCGGCTTAAACCGCACTAGGGGCTTCCCGCTTTGTTATTTTTCTCTTTTCAGGACTTTAATCTCTGGAAACCCTGTCCGGCAGCATGATTGCCGAACACATGATGCAGCAACCAAGGAGGCAGAAAGCTACGTCACACCAGGGAACTCCCAGGTGGATTACAATAACGAGTGAAATTTTTGCTTTAATACTATTCCTCAGCTTGCCCTTGGAAGGGACATGTCAAAATAGTCCTACTTTTTGCTTATCGCACAACTTGTATCATTCTGCTTTAACGCGCCTTTTTGAATAAACAATGCATAGAATTAAGACTATTATTGCATTCTTCCTTTTCATATATATGTTCATTGACGACATCTAGCACCCGTACACTCTGGTACGGCCAATACGCTAGGGGCTTAAGCATACCCCATAATACAACGTGAGAAGTCCGAACACTTTCAACAGTGCGGCACCCCGAACTTATAGCATTATATGCATCAGCTCTGAATCATATCTTGGTTCAATAGTTGGGTTTCCCCGGCTCCCATGTTTTGGTACCTTACGTTCCGCTATATCGGCTAAGGTAGCACTGGGAGAACTACTGCGATTGTGCCCCGGTTCTGCTGGGCTAAGCACCTCAGTAGAGAAAGCTAAAACTGACTGTCATGATAAGGCGAGAGACTGGTCGCTGTTCGAGAGGTTTCAAGTCCCTAAACACTTATGCCGCTTAGAGCGAGGAGTCGGCCCTGTCCGGCTTAAGGCGTGTATCACGCCCCGAATTTGGCTTTCCAAATACTAGGGGCTTCGCCGAAATTTAAAATTATAGAATTCTATGGCTAAGTGTGAGTGATAACGCATTATGGTCTGATTGCCTTGTTCGTTGTGCTGAGCACCTCCCTCGAAGGACCCAACAATGGGAACAAGAGTGCTCAGGTTTATCCCGAACACCCCAGCACTCGTGGCGTGGGGGCAGAAGCCGACGACTAGCCATCTCTCAGATTTGATAAACAGCCAAACAGAAGGTAATATTTTAAATTCAGACAAGCGTTGCATAGCGCATATGAACAATTTTTCATAACTACAGGATTACACGAGCGAGTTTACTCAAATATTACATCTTTCGTACACTTGTCCGCTACAAGACGGGCACCCTTCAGGACACCCTCATAGTACATCTCGGGGTGGCGATGCTCCTTGCCCTGCGGCGGCCCTTCCTTCACCAGCTTCACGGCGTCCATCTTGGCCCATTGCACCTTCACACGGGCGAAAGCCCGGCGTGCACCTTCGATGCAGACGGACCGCTTGATGACTTCCAGCCGTGGGCAGGCATCCACAAGCCGCCTCACCGGGCCGAAGTAGCTATTGGGAAGGGCGTCGCCAGGCCACATCCAGACTATAAAGCCCTTCATGGCTTGTTCGGCCGCCTTGTGCAGCTCGACCAGTTGCTTCAGCTGGTCGCTCAGAGGCATCGGGTGTTTGGTCCCAGTATACTGAGACCAGAACAGCTTCTCCGTTGAGCTTCCCTCCTCGGCCTGGTAAAACTGTGCGGCATCCGACACGCTGTGGGGCAAATCTGCGAATGCTCCTGGAGAGCTCTGGATTCGGGTAAGTAACAAGTAATTTACCTTCACATGCTTGCTTTTCATATAGAATGCTTTACCCGCTGCTATCTTCTTCATCGCATCAATCTCCTAGAGGGCCTTTTGGGCTTCGGCCTTGGCATTCTTTGCGCTCTCGAGGGACGCGGCAAGCTCGGACTCTCGCGTCTTCAAGTCAAGCTCCAACGCCTCGTGTTTCGTCACGAGAGCGTGGAGCTCTTGCTGCACCTCGCCCACCCGTGCCTCCTGCCTTTCCTGCTCGGTGCGCTCCTTGGCCGCTTTGTTTTCGGCCACGGATAGTGCTTGCTTCAGGGTCGCCACCTCGGTCGTGGCCCCTGGCAAATTTATGATGATCCTGTCATTTCACAATTGCATTCTTTATATATCCATAGACTAGGTATTACTTACCTTTGTTCTCCTCGAGCTGCCTCTTGGCTAGGCCAAGCTCTTCCTTGGACCCTTCGAGGTCCTGCTTCAGTGCGGCGACCTCTGCAGTCAGTGCGGCAGAGGCCAGCAGCGAAGCCTGCATACGCATATAGACATATTTATTTTAGACTCCTGTGATATTGTTTGATCCTTTGTTCGGCTTTTCTTTTTGAACACCAAATAGAGCATCAGGGGCTACTATCTATGCGGTAATATTTTTCCTATATTTCAAATACTTACCTCAAAGCCTGTCAAAAGGCTGGCACAGGCTTCAGTCAGTCCGCTCTTGGCGGACTGAACCTACTGGATCACGGCACTCATAATAGTGGGGTGCTCTTCGTCGATGGAAGCGCTGCGAAGCGCTCCCAGTAGATTGTCCGGTGCCTCTGGATGGACAGGGGTCACCGGCACAGGCGTCTTGCCCCTTTTGGAAGGAGGCCGCCTGCCTGAGTCCAGAACCACTGGAGGTTCCGGCGTGGTGTTCAGCTGAGGACCGAACTCGGAGCCCTCGGGAGCCTTGCTCCCTCCCGGAATCTGGAAGGTCGCCTTGAGGCGCCTCCGGGACTATCTCCCCTTGACCCGGTGCCTCTTGAGATAATACCTTGGCATTGTCCATAGGGAAAGGGGAGGTGGCGGTCGGAAGTGGATCGCTATCCATATCCGACGAGCCCAGGGAGCCGTCCGGCAAAGATACGTCGATACGGGCTCGTGGCAGTCTGCATAATCATAATTCGGCGTTAGGAGAAGTAGTGTGACAAAGGTATGCTATGAGTTACTCTGGCATCCGAATACTTACGACTTCGCCAGGGGCTTGGCCCTGAGCAGCCACTCGTCTTCGCCTTCGGCAGCGGTGGTGGAGTAGTGCGGAAGGAGAGTCCTTCC